>NC_141552.1:57445000-57598750 GCF_021556685.1 Rattus norvegicus | reverse complement strand
TAGTTCCCACAGTTCATGCTTCTGTGCCAGTAATGTTGCCAAGCCTCTTTCACTTCTGGGTCACCAGAGCGGAAGGCAAGAATATCGGCCTCTCTGAATACCTTACCTCCAGCAACACACCTGCTTCGTGGACTCAATCCCCCCGACTCTATCAACTTTTCTACTCTTCAACACGTCATCACGGAGCACAGAATTAACACCATTTCACAACCGACTTCAGAAACAGTTGCATGTGAGACCCATGAGGGGCAAAAGCGAGGCCGCAGAAATTAAAAGTCCCTCTGCACCTTCTTCCAAGAATGGTAACAGCTTTTCAAACCGAATGTAGCCCCTTTCCTGCATCCAACAACCAATGTGAGAACTCAGCGCCAAGGTCCCGGGATGAGCTCACATTTTTTTCCCCTTTAATTCCTAAAAGTTTTTCAGTCCAAACATTAGAGGGCTATCCTGACTGAATCAGGTTTGTGTTGCCACTGCTCACTTCCTGCTCCACAAACGTAGCAGGAACTCCACCGTGGCTTGTTGTCTGTGCCTCTTTAAGCAAAGTGCACATGGCACCACAATAAACATGCTCCAGGGCCCTAGGACAATTAATTAAACACAGGACAAAAATTAAAGAGAACGAGGGTCTCCTGACGAAAAATGCTTTAAAACCCGCCTTTTAGACGCTGAGAACACTGTGCCTTGGCAAGACAGCTTTCTTTAGTTCACAGGCACTGAACTAATAAAGACCATGGATCCGGGGTCTCACACACAGTACACAGGAGTTTATTATGTTCTTTGCAGCTCAAGCCTCTAATTCAACATGCGTGCGTGCGCTTGTGCACGCGCACACACACACACACACACACACATACACACACACACACAGACGCACACACCCATGTGCGCTTGCACACACATTTGCACTTTTTTTTCCCATCTTTATTAACTTGAGTATTTCTTATTTACATTTCGATTGTTATTCCCCTTCCCAGTTTCTGGGCCAACATCCCCCTAACCTCTCCCCCTCCCCTTCTACATGGGTGTTCCCTTCCCCATCTTCCCCTCATTACTGCCCTCCCCCCAACAATCACATTCACTGGGGGTTCAGTCTTGGCAGGACCAAGGGCTTCCCCTTCCACTGGTGCTCTTACTAGGCTATCCTTTGCTACCTATGAGGTCAGAGTCCAGGGTCAGTCCATGTATAGTCTTTGGGTAGTGGCTTAGTCCCTGGAAGCTCTGGTTGCTTGGCATTGTTGTTCATATGGGGTCTCGAGCCCCTTCAAGCTCTTCCAGTCCTTTCTCTGATTCCTTCAATGGGGGTCCCGTTCTCAGTTCAGTGGTTTGCTGCTGGCATTCGCCTCTGTATTTGCTGTATTCTGGCTGTGTCTCTCAGGAGCGATCTACATCCGGCTCCTGTCGGTCTGCACTTCTTTGCTTCATCCATCTTGTCTAATTGGGTGGCTGTATATGTATGGGCCACATGTGGGGCAGGCTCTGAATGGGTGTTCCTTCTGCCTCTGTTCTAAACTTTGCCTCCCTATTTCCTCCCAAGGGTATTCTTGTTCCCCTTTTAAAGAAGGAGTGAAGCATTCGCATTTTGGTCATCCTTCTTGAGTTTCATGTGTTCTGTGCATCTAGGGTAATTCAAGCATTTGAGCTAATATTCACTTATCAATGAGTACATACCATGTATGTCTTTCTGTGATTGGGTTACCTCACTCAGGATGATATTTTCCAGTTCCATCCATTTGACTATGAATTTCATAAAGTCATTGTTTTTGATAGCTGAGTAATATTCCATTGTGTAGATGTACCACATTTTCTGAATCCATTCCTCTGTTGAAGGGCATCTGGGTTCTTTCCAGCTTCTGGCTATTATAAATAAGGCTGCGATGAACATAGTGGAGTACGTGTCTTTGTCATATGTTGGGGAATCTTTTGGGTATATGCCCAAGAGAGGTATAGCTGGGTCCTCGGGTAGTTCAATGTCCAATTTTCTGAGGAACCTCCAGACTGATTTCCAGAATGATTGTACCAGTCTGCAATCCCACCAACAATGCACTTGTAGACCCTACCCTCAGATAGTGCTTCTGGTTTGTTTAAGTAGAAGGGTTTACCCAAAAGGAGTCACATCCACAGACTTCAAGAGCAGAGGCAAACCAAGCAGTCTCCACTCGGGCTAGGCTGTACTGAGCCTGCAGTGTCTGTGCAGAAAGGGACAGCCTTTCACAGCCCTCCTTCCTCCCATCTTCTGGCTCCTGCCCTCTCTCCACCTCCCCTCCTGCCGCAGGGGAAGGGAGTTAACACAGATGTCTCACTGGGGACTTCCTAAATAACCACACCCAACTTACCTTCCTACACCTGTCCATGAAGAAGTGGATAGGATAGTACTTAGTGAGAAGGAGGAGGAAGAGGAAAAGAAGGAAGAGGGGGGTAGAAAGAGGAAAAAGATGGAGAGGGGAGACTGACTTCACTGGGAGCCCTCAGCATGGGAAGCCAGCAGCAGGCTCTCCTGCCCTGTATCAGCCTGTCGGTTTGCACCACCCATCTAGACAAGCACTTTCTTAAGAAACATCAGTGACCTTGGTACATGGATGACACCCTTGAGAACATTAAGTTCTTCCTGCTCCAAGGGTGTGCCACACAAAACTGGTATGGCTCAGCACTTTTTGGGGGACCATTTACCTTTAAACTGTCCAAATTCGCTTTTCCTTTTATTTATTTTTTTAATTAATTAATTCATTTATTTTGTCGACAGGGTCTCAGAACGAAGCCCTGGCTGATCTGGACTTGACTATATAGACCAGGCTGCCCTCAGAATCACAGAGGAACTCGCTGCCTCTGCCTCTGCCTCCTCAGTGCTGGGATCAAAGGTGTGTGTGATGCATGGAGCCCAGCCAAGGTGTACTCCTCACTCACCACCACTCCTAATCCTTTTCTTGAAAGCAGGGATTAAGTTCAGTCTTTCCAGATGGACACACAGACAGAGTTACATTGTGTTCTTGGCCCTCTGTGACTTTACTCAAAACCAATGAGTTCTATAACTCTGAATGAAATTGGCGACCAGGAAATTTCTGTGATTGGCCGAGATACGAGAATGACTAAAAACAAAAGATTTGCTCAGAACATAAAATAAATCAATCGGCGAACTATAAAAAAGAAACAAAAACAAAAACATGGTGCAAAAAAAAAAGCCCTAATTAAAAAATAATCCTGTTCTCGGAGTCAGTTTTCGAAAAGTATCTCTAATAATCGACAGACTAGATCAGATAGTATCTTTAACATAATTACTTTTGAAGTTTGGTAAAATCTGATGGCTTGGCTGGGTGCCTATTGCTTCTGTTGTTATCAAACAGTATCTAAATTGTTGACAGTATCTTAATTCAACTTAAAACATTTTTAAAAAACCAACCCTACTTTTTCTACCACCCATTCCCAAGTTTTCTTGCAACAATCTCACCCACACTAGGGTGGAGTGAGAGGAAGCCATAACTGTAGCCTTCAGAGCCAGACAAAGGCCTCCATCACTGTTTCCATGCACATGTGTGCACACACACCTAGAGGCCAGAGGTTGATTCAAGTATCTTCTTCAGTCATGCTCCACAATTTCTGAAACAGGGGTCTCTCCCAGAACTCTGTGGCAGCCTGGCTAGCTGGCATGGAGCTCAAGGAATCTGCCTGTCTCTCCCTCCCCAGTGCTGAGCTTGTAGACATGCACTAGAATGCCCAGATTTTTCCCATGGGTCCTAGGGGCCTACATCCAGGTCTTCACACTGGTGCTCCAAGCACTCTCCCAACCGAGCCAGCCCCTCTGCCCACAGCACAACTTTCTGATGCAACACACCTGGTGAGTAGAGTGCCCGGGTCCCAACAGAGCACACCTGCTGGAGGAAATTACCCATCACTCTTTAAGCTCGCTGAGCGCTGCCTGTATGAAAGCCATACTGAATTGGGAGGGGAAGGAGAGGAGGAGCGTTGAGTTTGATAACATCTTGCTTTAGACAACCATAACCAGATGCTAGTGAAAGGCATCAGCTTTAAAGTCAGTACTCCTCAGGAGCCTTGCGATCCAACCGATAGCTGTGATCAGGCACCTGCTTGCCGTGAACTTCAGGGGTGTGCACAGCACCTTCTAGCTGAGGCTGATTTTGCCTGGTTCTTGAAGCTCTGCTAGCTGTGTACACTTTTGCTTGGCTCCCCTCATCCAGCTGCTGCCTCTGGTCCAAGAAGTCTGGATAGGAGTTTCCAACATCAGTAATGGGAATGATTGGAGATTAGGCTCAACTTCCAATTGGAAAGGAAAGAGAGTGTGCTCTGAGCTGGAGGAGGCTTTAGAGCCCTGACAGAAGATTCTAGTTTGCAGGGAACTTGGTTCAAAGCCAGGAAGTATGAAGGCTCCAAACAGCTGGAGCAGAGGCGAACGGGAGGTCATTCCAAAGGGTTCCGGGGGAGATTTTCCATCATGGATTAACAGCTTGAGGGAGGCATGCTCTTTCTTATTTAGCTCAAGCATGCAATCTTATTTAAACTGCCTTCAAGCACACAACATTTTAGAGTCTCCATTACAGTAAAATACACTTGATTTTCTTTGGCACATTAAAGCAGACATGGGAAGGGAATTGTATAATAAACACGTAAACTTTTCTTTTTAACTTGAGTCGGGGTTTTCTGTAGCCCAGGATGCCCTTAATTCCTGACCCTCCTGTCTCAGCCTCCCAAACGCTAGGATTACACGCAGGCACCACCATGCCTTACTCCGAAAGCAACATGTTTCTTAAGTTGGAGAGCACATCAAGAGTCTTATCCCATGGTCAGTTTCATCACTACTGTAACCACAGAGGTTGTGGTCCATTGTGACAAATGACAAGCAGAAGCGGGGGTGGGGAGAGTAAAGTATAGGAACCTGTGCTCAGTGAGCTCCTTCCTCAAGTAGAGCCCCATCCCCTGCTGTCCACCTCATCCACAACCATCACAGCACGAATCCATCACTACAGCCACTTATGAAATCAGGAGCCCCGTGACCTGTCTCAGCGAATAGGCTCTCTGATACACACAAAGGTCTGTTCTCCTCATCGCTGGCATCCAGAGCCATGGGGCAGTAAATTTCCACCCAGCTTACAGAACGCTGTTCCAGCAGTGCAAGTAAACTGATACACTCCACTTCTGTGAGCCCGTTTCCTCATCTACAAAATGGGAATATTAAGAAACCACGCCCTTAATGGGTTATCGGAAAAGTCAAATGGGGATCTTTAACAGATGCTTTCAAAAACAGCAGGTCAGTGCATATAAGTGCATCTAAGTCACGCCTCAAATCCTCCCGTGAAGATTTTTAAATCTGTATGAGAACTCTACAAAAGAGATGAATCTTTTGTTGTGTACTAGCTATGCCCTTCAGCCATTAGTCACACATGCCCCGGTGACTTTTAAGGAGCATTTAAAACACTATACAACAGCCAAAGGCAATGGTATTAACCTGTCATTCCAGCTCTTGGGAGGTGGAAATAGGAGAATCAGGAGTTAAAGGGCATCCTCTACCTGGGGAGTTTTACACCAGCCCAAGCCACAGAAGACCCTGTCTCAAACAAGCAAACAGGAAGCTGGTATGGTGGCTCAAGAGGCAGGAGCAGGAGGACCTCCGTAAGTTCAAGACCAGTGAGTTGTAGATTTGCCAGAGAAACAGAGAGACTCTGACTCTAATAAATAAACACAGTGGGTAACAAACATCCACATACAAGAAAATTAAAAACGGCTGGACATTCAGTGATTGTCTGGGGTTGGGGTTGGGGTTGAGGTGAGGGGGAAGAAGGAGGAGATTTTTGTAGAGACACAAATCGACTGTCTTGATGAGGGAGTGGCTATGGCTGTGTGCATATGTCAGCCAAGTCACAAGGGTACAAACCAAACGTGCAGGGTTGAATGAAGTAAGCTAGTGCAATGTTGCTACGTCGTAGTGCAGAGAGTAGATTTTCTTAGAAGGGAAAGTGTGCACCTTTGTCAAGAAAAGGAAGCTCATCCATCAGAAAGCTGAATTGAGCAGGTCACTCCCTCGAGCACTTGCAGGCGAGCTCTGAACCTCCTGACAAACCAATGCAAAGAAAAGGCATGGGCTACTTTGTGGAGTCCGTCTTATTAAGTGGAAAAGGCACAGCGGCTCTTTAGGTGAGAAGTGCTTTCCTTTAAAAACTAATTTATGAGTGACAGTATTGGCAGTGGCAGTAGAATGTTTTGCCTGCATGTTTGTTTAGGCATTGTGTATTTGCCCAAGGAGGTCAGAGGGGGCCTGAGATCACCTGGAACTGGAGTGACAGACAGTTCTGAGCCACCATGTGGGTTTGATGCTGACAATCAAACCCAAGTCTTCTGGAAGGGTTCAACCCTTCAGTGCTTCAACCACTGAGACACCTCTCCAGCCCCAAGATGTGCTTTCTTTGTTGTTTTGTTTTGTTTTGTTTTGTTCTTCAAGAAAGGGTTTCTCTGTGTAGCCCTGACTGTTATGGGTCTCACTCTGTAGACCAAGCTGGCCTCAAATGCAAGAGATCCACCTGCCTCTGCCTCCCGGTGCTGTGATTAAAGGTATCCACCACCACCATTCAACTCCAAGATGGGCTTTCTTAATGGCAAAAGTTTACCAGACGAACATCTTATCAGAAAGTCTCGCTCTGTAGCTGGCCCTGAACTCACAGTAACCCTCTTGCCTCAGTGCCCTTGCTGGGATTACAGGCCTACACCACGATGGCAAATGTTTTCTGTAGAATATGTCTTAGGTTTGCTGGCCAGCTCTGGTGGAGAGCTGCGAAAGCAACTGTGGATGACACACATCCCGGTGTCCAGTCATACTTTGTTAGACTAGACCTGACAAGGCTAGGGTCTGGTCACGTGCCAGTTGGCTGACCTAAGGAACAAGCAATGCGCTTTTAAACATTTGGTTCTATACTGACCTGAAGCAAAATGAGAACAAAGCTCTGGATGTAGATAACCTTGACTTACAGAATTTCTCCGATTATACTAAAAAAATTTAAATTACAACAGCCCAGATTCAGGGCTCAAACAGGATAATAATAATCAAAGAAAGTTTAATTTTGGACAACATAAATTTCTATACAAAACACATATCTAGGGAGAATCTCACTAAAACAAATAGAAAAAAAAATAAGTATCCTATTTGCATCAGAATCTTACTGTGCTGTCTCACCCCGTTCTTTCAGCCCCCCCCTGACTCTTCTGGCCCCTATAGCCAATCTGGGTGTTAAACTACATCCTGCCTCCCATCTCTGTGTAGTCAACAAACATGTTGATTTGGGATCCTGGAATTCTGGAGAAAGCCAACTTAAATGAATTACAATGACTAACGTGTTGATTCTGCTTCCAGTCCAACAAAATGTTGATGTTAACGGCCCTCGTCACATGATCCTGTGTGTTTTGGTTCAAATATAACACCAAACAGTTGAATGAGGCCACTTCTTAGTGAATGACTAAGCTAAGAATATCCCTTCCTCTTTGCAGGATCTCCATCGTGTTCAAATGAGTGAAATCTGGAACAACCTTAGTCAGATCAGCCTAAAGAAGAAATCGGGACGGTGGGGCCTCTGACATCCTCAACGGTGTTGGCTCCAGTGGGCAAATGGAAAGCTCCCAACTGTAAGTGGAGTAGATGGGTCCATTGCAAGTCACTAACTCATAAACCACAACTTCACAGGAAGGCTTACACACCACAGCTCAGGAACATGGCACCCCTCTGGCCTGAGACTTAATCTGAATCCACCGAGATCCCACGGATGATGCTGCTGTGTGTGCATGTGCAGCTCCCGAGGTCGAGCTGGGGTAACTGGACAATGCTCTGATGGATGTTCATGCTGCACTTCTTTTCCATTGGCTGAGGAGTTCCAGAGGTTCTAACACAGAGAGTATAGCTTTATTTTCTATACACAAACGTTAGTTTTTCATCACGTAATATGTGAGTATTTACTGTGTCCCTATTCTCTTTTAAAAGCTGTTAAACGTGTTACAGAGCCTGAACGTGATTTTCTAAGTGTTTCTCACCTACTTTCTATGAAGAAGACATTAAGGCCTTGGCTATGAACCTCATTCTGAGAGCCAGTCCTTCAATTCCCTTAAATTAATTGCACACATTGACCATCGAAAGGGGCTACTTTATTAATTACCTACAGTGTGAATATCAAATTTGTTAAGGGATTATAAAATAAGGAAATCAATAATTAGAGGTCTCGTCTTTCAAAAATAAAAGAAATTTAAATTTTTATAAGGAAGAATTTAGAAATTCAGGGTCTAGAAATGGAAACTACATAGAATATATGTATTTTGCCCCTAGGTTTTAGATTCAACCATGACAAGCTGTCAGTGACTGAAAATTTTTTTTTATTACCTGCCAGTTATTTAGGAAATTTCCATTGTTTAGCAAAGTATAATTTGGAAATCAGTAATACTTTATTAATTACATACCAATAAATTTCTATTGAAAGCATATCCATTTAAAAAAGAATTTAAAACATCCACAGGCATATTTTTCTTCCTTATCCCGTTTGATGAATTTGTATGGATTAAAAGGGGATGGGAGCAGACGTAGACGTAGAACTGTCACTGGTGACTGCGACTCCTGGGAAGCACCGGGATTGCTTCACCCGGCATCCAGGAGCTAGCCCTTCCTCTACTCGAAGACTCTCCACAAAGGTCTATCTGTGGATACAACTCTTCCTTGGAGAGAGGACGGAACTATATTCTCAAAGGAGCACAGGATGCAAAAAAAAAAAAAAGAAAGAAAGAAAGAAACTAAGGGGAGGGAGGTTACAAAGGTAACATCCAAAAGCCTGGGATGATTTTAAGCAGAAACCTACAAATACACTCTGTTCCCCTAAAAGAAAACAGAAGCCAAGTGCAGGGCCATCCATGTGTGTAGGTCACACAGTCAAAGCATGGATATGACCACCACACACCTTCAGTCCAGCCCAGCTCGGAAATCACCCTGAGATGCAGCACTCTCACCAAACTGAGCACTTTACCACTGGCCTGAGTGGGAGCCCAGGTGCTCAGGGTGGCAGCTGGGTATGCCCAGGGGCACACACCCACTTGGTTCCTAGTGGGTGATGGAAACTAGACCAGGAGCAAATCCCTCTGAAACTTACCTTCCATAAGAAGGCCAGCCCCACAAGACAGGAGCAATCTGCACTACTGATGAGTCCTCATGGTCCTTAGATGGTTTTGTACATAATAGGTACTCAGTAAGTTGGTTTGTTCTTGCTGCTGCTGCTGCTGCTGCTGCTGCTGCTGTTCTACTGTTCTTGGTGGTGGCAGTGGCAGTGGTGGTGTTTTTGAGACAGGGTATCATATAGTTCATCCTAGCCTGGGGTACCTTGAACTCCTGATCCTCTTCCTCTGTCTTCAGGGTGCTGGGATTACAGACATAAGCCACTGCAGCAGGCATATTAATATTCGTCACGAGCCTCACTGGACAGCTGCTATTTATCTGAACAGCACCCACAGCTGAGAACATGTTCTGTTTGGTACCCTCTGAACTGTATCCCTCCCCAGAACACAACACACAAAAGAGGCTGAACGCAGACCTCTACTCTGAGCACTTTCCAGGAGGTCATGTGGACATAGTCAAGGCGGTGAGTTGTTAGGGAGCAGTGAGACCCCGCGGCAGGTAAGGATCCTTGCTAGCAACCTGACAAGCTCAACCCCCAGAGCCCAGGAAGGAGAGAACTAAAGCCTGACAGTGTCCTCTGACTTCCTCACATGCATTTGGGCACATGCACACACACACACACACACACACACACACACACACACGCACATGCACGCACACACATACACACACACACACACAGAGACACGCATTAACATGTGTATGCACATACAAGGAATAAATAAATGTAAATTTCACTGAGACCATATGGAAAGCAAAATAACTGATGTGCTTTGGAGAAACGGGGGAGATTGAAGACAGACTCAGAAGGAAGATAATGTGAAGGGGTGTGGCGAGATGATTGTGCTGACACAGCAGTGGCTGGAATTGTTAGCACAGCCAGTAGACCTCTGACAGGGATGCCCAGCCTGCCAGCTTCTCAGAGCTATGCCATCATCTACAAATCTGATATTTAAGAACATTACAAACTAGCTATCAAAACACACACACAATATACACATACGCACATGCATAAACACACACATAAATGCACACATATACACACATCTCATTATATATTAAGTTTACAGTTGTGTGATGGTCTACATTTACTGCTATCCTGGGCTACATGTGTCCTTCAAGATGCACACGTCATCACATCCAGAATCTGAGAAAGAAAGAATCCTTCGCTCCAGGTGTCAGTTGGACACTGGCCCTTACCCACACCTTGGTTTCAGATTTCTAGCCTGATATAACACCATGTCCTAAGCTACCACTTCCTGACTTGTTAGAGCTGTCCTTGCAAGCAATGTGTAAGGCACCAAAATTGACAATCAAATGGGACTGACTGGTTTGTAGTCCTCATACCCTTAGCCTGAAGGTCGCCTGGGATGATGTCCTTTAATGCCTCACAGAGCACGAAGAGCACGAACAGCAGGGCAATGGGTTGGCAGTGTTAGCTGCCTCTCCCTGGCACCTCTTCAGATGCTCCCAGCTTCAACTTACTCCACTGACTACAACCACCAGCCCCTCAAAGCCCTCAGCTAGCTCCAGATAACAATGCCCCCTCATTTCCAATTTTGGAAATCCCCTGAAACTGGACCTACAGAAAGCTGCGTGGTGCCGACACACTCTGGGGCCACGATGGCCTGAAAGGGACAAACACCCATGGACAAACGCCTCTCCTTCTCCAACAGACGGTTCTCAGATCCATTCCATGGGCGCCTCGGAAAGTCCTTCCCAGGTGAGCAGCAGCCCCGCAGCCCTGCGCCAACTCTGAAACACGCGCCCATCCATTCTTTCCCTCACCTCCTTACACGCGCCCGTCCATTCTTTCTTTCCCTCACCTCCTTACACGTGCTCGTCCACTCTTTCCCTCACCTCCTTACACATGCTCATCCATTCTTTCCCTCACCTCCTTACACGCGCCCGTCCATTCTTTCCCTCACCTCCTTACACATGCTCGTCCATTCTTTCCCTCACCTCCTTGCTGGCTTCTCACAGCCCCCTCCCCCGAGTTCCCTGAGATCACATCTTAAATGATTTGAAGTCTGCCTTTGGCTCAGGTACTCCCTTTGAGGGAACAAAAGCTAAGAGATAAAAGACAAATTCTTAAACCATTTCCATAAAAATTATAACAGTTTTTATACAACTTGAAATTACTGCCCCCCAAATATACACCAACTTCTGATCACTTAAAGACTGTGTCTTATAGAAGAATTATGTCCACCACTTCCGGGTCTATCCTTAGAGCAGTGGGTCTCAATCTTTCTAACGCAGAATAGAAGGTATTCAACCTCTGTGAAAGGGGGTTCTCCCCCCCACAAAGGGGATGTGACCCACAGTTTGAGATCCACTGTCTTAAAGTATGTTAAATTTTTCTCTGTCCCTAGTAGTGATCAGAATTAATTTATGTAAATCTCTCCTACCAATCCACTAGCCATTCGCTCTCTTCCTTTAATGGTGTGCCCAGAACACAAACCTCAGCAAGCTTTCAGCTTATCTGTGCTTCATCCAGAAAAGGACAGACCAGTCTAGATCAGTGGTTCTCAACCTTTAAGTTTCGACCCTGAGACCATCAGGAAAAACAATTTTTTTTTTACTTTACAATTCATAACAATTGCAAAATCCCAGTTATGAAGTATCAATGAAAATAACTTCATGGTTAGGGGTCACCACAGCATGAAAGGGTCACAGCATTAGGAAGGTTGAGAACCAGTACTCTAGATGTCTACTTCCTTAGCCACATGTGTGCAGATGCCTGCAGAGTCCAGAAGAGGGCGTCAGATTCCCCTGAAGTCAGAGTTACTGGCAGGGGTGGGTGCTGCTAGGAACCAAACCAGGCCCCGTGCGAGGGCAGCAAGCACTCTTCACCACAGAGCCACCTCTCTAGGCCCTGTCAACCTTCATTTTCAACAAACTGTGATAGTTTGGACCAACTAAAGGTTGGTCTGCATCACGGGCCGCATGGCTGAGGATGTCAGGAGTTGGTGCAAGGCAGCTGCATGGTGGACGCATCCCAGAGCAGCTGTAGTCAGAGCTGCCGAA
Source organism: Rattus norvegicus (assembly GCF_021556685.1). Lineage (NCBI taxonomy): Eukaryota > Metazoa > Chordata > Mammalia > Rodentia > Muridae > Rattus > Rattus norvegicus. The sequence goes on along the minus strand of NC_141552.1, from coordinate 57,586,575 downwards.
TGCTGATTGAGCCCTGGAAGGAAGCTGGCTCTTTCCGTCTGCTCCCCTTTCACATCAGTGGAGAGGTGCATTAAACACTTCACTCCGGCTCTCCCGCAGGGCAGCGCACAAGCTTCTCGCAAGCGCAAGCGTGATTACTGTCTATCGGCAGCCAGCCACCTGCTGGCTTCTCGGGGTGGGCTGCCCCCAGTGTGTTCCATTGTCATTCTCCGGGTGAGGAGAGTAAAGAACCATTTGAAAGACTCCACTCAGGAGGGATGGCTCCTCATAACATATTTACTTCTTAGAAATGACTAATTACTCTTCAGGGTCCCTTATTCTCCTGAGCCAAATCACAGATACCAGCATGGACAGCGAGCCTGCATTTGGTCACCACTGAAGGTCAAGGGCCAGACTCGGGCTGCGCACCTTCCTCCTGTGGTCGACACATCCGAATTCGGAGTCAACAGGATCACACATACCTCTGCTGCTCACTGAGTTCTAAGGACTCTTTAAAAAAAAAAAGGCTGCATGTTTCCAATATCTATTGGCAAGTATCCTAGCCTGGTTCTTAAAAGGGAAAGCGGATTTAATAAAATTAAGAGGAAATATTTCACTGCAGACAGAATAATTAAAAGGCATACAGTAGCATCGGTAAAACTAGGCCAGCTCCTGTGGGAGTACGGGAGGGACCGGTGCCGGCCTGTGTGATCGTTTCCACTTCTTCTCCTGTCTAACCTTTGACGGCGATGGAGCAGACCTTCACCCAGCTGGCACCATCACCAACCTGCCGGGCAGTTTTCATCCCCACCACCATATGAGAGCTGAACCTTTCAAACGCATCCTCTTTCTCTTGACCTAAACTCCAGTTCCCTAACAGGACTGGTTCACCTGTTTCTCCTCCTTCCTCTCGTGAGTTCCCATGGTCACCCACTACAGAAAAGGCTTAGTTCTAAGTTCCCATGGTCACCCACTACAGAAAAGGCTTAGTTCTAAGTTCCCACGGTCACCCACTACAGAAAAGGCTCAGTTCTAAAATGCAGATGTGCCAGGTCCAAGACCTGCTTATACTAGAGCAAGTTCGAGGCCACTCTGAGCAACCGACCAGGACCCTGCCGCCAGACATTTTCACTTCCGACTGGCATTGTGGTTCAGTTACACAGCATTTGCCCAGCATTCCTGATGTGATGGGTTCAATGCTCCATACGGAAAACCACTACAAGGGAGGTTTGGCTGTTGTTACAATACAGCACACAGAACCGAAGCTTGGGCAAACTCCTCCAATATCCACTGGCGATGCTGTGCAATCAAGAAAGGCGTGCCAATGTTTCTAAAACTGTCAGGGTGGCCATGACAGTTGTACGTACGGCTGTCCCTCAGGAGGTTAGCTTGTAGTCTCAAACTCACACAAGTATTCCTTCCCAGCGTTAGTTAAGGGTACATGTGACAAAAAGAAAAAGGAAAGAAGATAATTCTATGTTGGCATGTATTTGAAATTGTCTACCATAAAAAGCCAAGGGAAAAAAATGTTAAATGCTTGTCCTAGAAATAAGGTCTTAAGCCCGTGGTGCTGGTGGTGGCAGCGGCCAGTGGAAGTGCATGCCTTTAATCCTAGCATTCAGGAAGCAGAGGCAGACAGATCTTCGAGTTCGAGGTCAGCCTGGTCCGAGTTCCAAAACAGTCATAGTTACACAGAAAAACACAGTCTTGAGAAACAACCAAAAAATAAATAAATAAATAAATAAGGCCTTAAACACAGAAATTCTTAGTGAGCAGTCAATCACAGGCTGCTAGGTAGATAGATACTGTGCTGAGTGGCTTTAATTTTTTTTTTTCCATTGACCTCTTACAAATCCAACTGCTGGTGTCTTGGGCCCCACTTCTCAGAAAAAGAATCTAAGGCTTGGGATAAAGAACACAGTTCAGAGTCCCAGAGTTAACAAACTGGAAAATACAGAAGCAGAAAATAATAAAATAAAACAAGAAAGGATAAAAATTCTAATTATCTAAGAGGCAACCTTTAACCCAAAAGCAAACTAGAAGTCTTCCTTTATTCATACTAAAATTTTACTTTCCCAAGGCTTCTGTTTTGTCTTGTTTCCTTAGAGGTTTGTTGTGTGCATGTATGCGTGTGTGCATGCGCGCGTGCCTGAGTGTATTATGTGCACCATGCACAGACATGTACCAAGGAGGCCAGGGTCCCCGAGAACTAGAGTCATAAGCTACCGTGTGGTGCTGGGAGCACCGAGGCCCTCTGCAAGAGCAGCAAACGCTCTACCACTAAAACTCTCCAGTCCACGCGCTGTCATGTTCAGAGTTTCTCATTGTTAGTGTGGAAGAGGAGAGCTTCCCAGTTCAGAGGTGTTTTCCTGGGTGAACCTTCTCCATCTGCATCCTCATCCCTTGTGTGCCTCAAGCATTCTGCCCATGGGAGATGATGCACCTTGCGCGAACTGGAATCCTGAGAGAATCAGACATGCGAACAAAGCTTTGCCTCTCTTTCCCCAAACAGCATGTGCTCGGCTCTGCCTCCACGTCTTGTGCATGCACCAGAGACAGGTTCTGCAAACCAGCAGGCCCTGGCCCAGTTCGGTGCTAACCTGGCAGCACCCTGTCTACTTCCGGTGTTCGGTGACCACTTTCCGACAGCCTGTCCATAGAAGTCAACGACAATGTGATTCCAGAGATGTTTCGTTCCCCAATTTCATCTATTGTGGTCTCATTTCTCCCTTTGCTCATAACTCGGAAAGGAAAATGTCTGTTATATGCTGGGTCTCTCTAACCCTAACACCTCCTTACGCCTTTACAGATCCACCTATGCTGAGGCTTTGCCAGTAAGAGCAAAAATCTGTGTCACCGAGGTATAGTTCAAACCGGTCAAGCCAGTCCAGAACGGTAACGTGCTGATATGGCACCATTAGACCCAAACGGGTTCACCAGCCACATCAGCATGGCCGGATGGACATGGTCATACTCCATGTCGCCTAGAACTGGAATACGCCTGCCACAAATTAGGACCTACATCCCAAGTGAATCTACTTCTCCAGGTGTGTTGATTTCTTGTTCTGCTTGAATCAGGGCATATCAGGAAAGCCCGTGCTCTGGGAAAGAGTCCATTGTCGGAGTCTCGGCTGTTGAACCCTTTACCCAGATGTAATTTCTTACATGTTACAACAAGTCTGGCACGCATTGTGAATTTCAGCCAAGGCTGATAAAGTTCAATAACTCGGCTAACCAACCATGTGTGTGGCTCATTAGAGGAGTAATAAATAGATTCATCACAGTGGACATGAAGAAGCCCTGGGAAAGTCAGAGGCCGTTGTCAGCACGTGTCATAAAAGCACCTTTTGGGCCTTAATGTAATTTTATATGTGGCTACAGCACCTACCCATCGTTTATCACGCCATACACATATATACGTGCGCGTAGTTAATAATCAGCCAGACACACTTGCAAGCTGAATGCATTCTAGTCAAAAGGGTGGACCTTCTATGGTAGAGACCTAAAGCTGCGTTAGTCTAGCCATGTTCAAGTTCAGTCCTCAACAAGCCAGACCAGCAGAAAGATAACCCAACAGATGTCATTTTTACCTGTCTTTTGTTGGGTCCGATGTGACGAGATGTTTCGGTTTTTTTAAATAAAATCTTTATTGGTAAGTAATTCACATAGCATACAATTTGCCTGTGATATAGTCAATGGTTTTCAGTGCAGAATGTAAAGACATCACCGCTTTCACCATTAAAACAATTTGTGTCAATTTCATATATAAAGTGGGAGGGGGAACTGATTTAGATAAAAGTCATGCGTGGAAGAAAGAAATCTAAGTTCACAGAACAAAGAGATCCAACATTCAGGTGATCCATGAAGTTGGCCTCTGGCACCTGAACACCACTAACAACATTTAATTTACTCAGATAATAAACTCAAGCTAGTAGAGAAATGAAAACCTAAATTCTCTCTCCTGTTGTGCTTTCTTGTATGCTCCTAAAAGGAAACTGTATTACAAGCATCCCCTAGAATACCAGTACATGCTTCCCAGGAAAGAACGGTGGCATTCATGGCAAACAGTGGGCCAGGAAGGGGTACACGCTGAAGGACACAAGAAGAACGTGGGGCTCATCTTCAATAGCGGGCTGTGCTCTGGGTGCTCCTTGGTAAATCACCATTCGTGAGCTGTTGCACTGCTCTCTCCTGAATTCTGAGAAAGGAAGCCCAGGGGAGCATGTGCACCCTCCATTCACAGCAAGTCCCCCTCTTAGTCTACAGGGGACAGACCGCATTTAGACTGTCTGGCACGCAGGGGACACCATCTCTCCTGTCCTGTCCCAGTCTCCTGTGTCAGCAACATTGTTAAGTCACCAAAAATCACTCTCTTCCTTCAGTTTAATGCTCCCTCTGACTCCTCTGTGCATGCTTCTCCACGGCGGGATTACCCTGTGACGACACTATTAATATCCTCAGACTTGCCTGCTTCCTTTCACATCTAACACAGACGAAAACAGGATCGAGCTATCTAACACAAAGGCTATGAGCTCAACTCAGCAAGTAAAACATTCTGTGCCCTTCATTCTAGGCAGCACCTAAATTATCCCTACCTGAGCCTAACAATGGGGATTTTTAACTCTGCAGAGAACAACAGTAGGGCCATTTATGTTCTTAGGCAGGCAGCAACTGCCAAAATCTTCCAAGAGCTTAAAGACTGTCACGGCAGACACTGATGTGCAAAAATAAAAGTAAGAGATACAACCCAATAGGATGAAGAGACGGGCTGAGGCTGGACTCCATGACATGAGCTAGGAAAAGGCACCAATTCTCTTCATAACAACGGACGGTGAGCCAATCTAAAGAGGAGCTCGAGGCTTCCCTGAGACTGACAGTACAAATAAAGCAGTAGGTGTTACTAAGCACAGTGTACTAGCCCATAGCTTTTCCAAAGTCCCTACTGCTTGCAGTAATGCCCAGCACTGACGATAGTTTTATTCCTAAGTAAGACTTCCGATGGCACCCAATAGCAATTGTCACTGCTAGCACGTGGATGCTGACGGCCCATGCCCAAGTTCGAGCAAAGGCTCCAGACCACATTAACGTTTACTTTTCTGTATTAGTCACAAGTTAAGTCCCCACCACACCTGAGAACACTCGTGTGCGTCTGCATGCTCACAGACATGGAGGGGTGAGAGAAGGGGAGCACTATGTTAGCCATTCCCAAAGGAAACCATTAAGAAGTATTTAAGAAAACATATATGGTGCTCTTAATATCTGAACAAGAGTCACACAGTCTGCAAAGACCGTGGAAGAATTTACAGCCTGCTGACTGTAAATTCAGAAAGTCTTATTTCTAAGGCTACCAGCTCCGGACTGATTTGTCCCCTTGTAAGTTCAAGCTCAGCTCTGCAAACGCTTCGGTCCCCTGCCCTTGTGAGCTGGCTTCTCTATGATGAGGCTCCTGTGCAAGTAATGCAAACGGGGGGGGGGGGGTGTTCCAGCGGTGGATACATCTGCATTTAAATCCATCTGCATCTGCGGGAGGGTCTTAAAAATCACTTCCCTCCCAAGTACTTCTCTCCGGTGGACAGCTCAGACACAGCACAGAGTTTTAAAGGAGTGTCCTTTGAAAAGTGAAACACTTCTAAATTCTTCACGGCACGCAAGACCACCTTTATGACAACTGAACCATGAAATCCAGGTCACTCCCTGAAGACTGACTATGCTATCCTGATTTGGTTTACCTTTCCATTTATATGGCAGGTCATAAAAAGTTTGCTTGGAATGTGTGGATTGGAATAGTAGCCAACACCATGACCAGCATCTCCACAGCCCTGACAGAAGGCATGACCATGCGTTGCTGCTCCGTGCCTCTCCCTCCTGCTTCAAATCCTGTGCTCGGAAGTAACTGTAGCACTGGAAAAACGCAAAGAGGGTGGCGTCGAGAATTTACGGCACTTATAAAGCCTCCCTGTAGACTGTCAGATCCATCCGCAGCCAGCACTTGCAGAGCTCGGCTACACCATCGGGCCTGAAGAGCCCAGGGCTACAATGAACCACAGAGTAAAGCCTGGGAGCTCACTAAAGGGAAGCCGGAGAGAAAAGAAGAGGCTATCAGGCCATGAAATCAGGCAAGCGGGCCTGCCCCTCTGCCTGGCTACTTGTTCTCAGTAAGTGGAAAGTCACTGCCTAGGTCAGAAGCAGACACTTGAGACTGCTGGTGACCTTAAAAAGAAAAAGCAATGTCCCTGTGTACTTATCAACACGATGTGAGTAGCAGAACTGTGGAATTGAGCTGGATCACAGATCACACACAGTGTTCAAGTTCATGGTGACTCTGCGCTCACCTGGTCCCGTCCTACACTCTGCACTCCTTTGTCACCCCTCTGACAGACGTGGGACAAAGCCCAGGAGAACTGAAGAGCACCCACTGCTGGCAACTGTTCTCTTCGAAGTAAAGACTCTGCTTAGTGATTTCCTTGTAGACGGTTCAAGTATGAAGTGTCTGTGTCTTTAAATGCAAAGGGAGAAGCGCAGGAAATAGCATTCATATGCAGACATACTCAGAGAAAGCGCACATACACACACACCGCACACACACTGTGGAGCACATCAATGGAAATGCTCTGAAGAGGCACAAAGATCCACCTCCCCGAGAATAAAGGCCAAGGCTGATTCTACTGAAGACTGAGCAACCAGTACCCAACCAGTACCCAGGGGTTGATAGGTGTACACGGAATGCACAAAAGACAGTAAAGGGGAGTTTGTGGGTCGACCTATCCAAACTTGCCTCACAAGTAGGTCACATGAGCACACACAGCAGGGAAGAAGCCTGCAGGGGGCATAAGTGCTCAATAAGCAGCAAACACTGTCCACTGTCCACAGAGGGTTTAGTGACTGTCAGCCAGGGCTGCAGACACCTGCTACAGACTTGCTGGCTGCCTCCAGGAGCAAACAGCTTTCTTACCTCTCTCACTGAGCGGAGAAGTCCAAGGTCAGGCTGCTGGAGAGGGCCCTCATGCTGGCTCCCAGGCTGCCTTCTCATACCACACTATGCCCTCACTAGACTGCTCTCAGGCCCAGTCTTGAAAGGGTACAAATCCATTCACACCCCACCTTAGGATTTAATCACATGCCTAAGGTACCTATCACTTCCACTCAGGGTCACTCAGGATTTTTTTTTTAATTTTATTTATTTTATGCCTATGAGTACATTGCTGCTGTCTTCAGACACATCAGAAGGGGGCATCAGATCCCATTACAGATGGCTGTGAGCCACCATGTGGTTGCTGGAAATTGAACTCAGGTCCTTGGAAGAACAGTCATGCTCCTAACTGCTGAGCCACCTCTCCAGCCCGTCGCTCAAGATTTTAAAACACTGTGAGCATTTGGTCCAGAACATTAACTCTGATTTCTCAAAATTCCTCAGAAACTTTAGATTTAAGTAAAATATCCTGATTTTAACATGTTGGCAAGAAAATAAATAAATAATTAAAATAGGTCATTAGTTTTTACCTGTCCTAAATGATAACCTGGAGCTCTGCTCTTAGCCAAATATCCCTACACACACACACACATGCACACAGACCACACACAGACACATACACACTACATACATGCACATATATACTATACACATGTATGCACAAACTACACACATGTACATATACTATATACACACACTACATATGCATGTGCCCATGCACATATGCCCATACATGTGGACACACACATACTACATGCACATGTGCATATATACACATACCTGTAAACAGACATCCACACTACACACACATGGACACACCACACACATACAAATGTCCAGACACACATGCACATTCTCACATAAACGTGACCAAACACATCGATCACTGGATTCCAGGGGACTCAGCAACAGATAACGTAGCACATGTTTTAGGTCTCTGTGGACCTTCCCGCCCTGGAGACACTCAAACTGGTATAGCTGCGGTTCCAGGGGACTTCTCCCAAAGCATAACTTCTCTAGACAAAACTTCCCAGACCAGAGACCCACTGAGGAAAGAAGTACAGAGGGACAGAGGTTCTTAAAGCTGTCACAGTCTGGATGTGAAATGTCCCCCACAGACAGGTGGCTGAACACCTGGTTCCCACCTGGTGATTCTGTTTTGACAGGTAACGGAGCCCTTTGGGCATAGGATCTTGCTGACAGAGACGGGTTAGCCATGAGGGACAGGCCTTGAGGACCAGAGTCCAACTTTACTTCCAACTGAACTTCCAGCAGGAAGTTAATTTCCTGATCCATCTAGATACCAACAAAGCATATCACAAGCTCTTCAGCCACGGAGCCTCCCCCACTATGGTGAACTGTACCCTGTGGAACCCGAGCCTAGGATCATGTCTGTCAGGATCTGTCACTATGACAAGAAATGTACCTGGTACTCTAACGCCGTTTCTGGGACAATGCATTGGCTATCCTAGGTACAGTAATGTCCCTCCTTGGACAATGTTAACATCCTGATCTTTGGGAATGTCACCTGACACAGCAAAGGGGATTTTGACAATGGGGTTAAATGAGGGGTCTCGAATGGAGGAAGGGTGGTCCTGGATTAAGGGGGAGGGGAGAAATACTGAATGTCATCACAGTAGTTCACAGACGGAGGCACTGAATGGCTAGAGCCCAGAGTGGAAGAATGGGTGGCTAGAGTGATGTGGGGAAGGTTGGAAGGTGGAGGATGGGGCTGTGACCGAGGGACACGGGCAGCTGCCAGGAGCTTGAGGAAAAGGGAGGAAATGGGTACCCCGACCCCCACCCCAGAGCCTCCAGGAGGACCAGCCCTGATAGCACCTTGACTTTAGCCCAGTAAGATGAACAAAAGTTCTGACCTCTGTATCTGCAGCGCAGAAACTTAAGTGTGTTTTAGGCCGGCAGGTGCGTGAAGATCTTTCAGAGCAGTGACAGGAAATGAATACTAAACAAACAGGGAAGAGTCGTATGACAGATGCCGTCTATGTGTACAGTCCTGTCGGCCTCGGTGCCTGGTGATGACGCACAAGCACGGCTGGCTCGCTCCAACCCTCATCAAGGGAAAATACAAAGGAAGGACAAAACGCGGGAACCCTGGCCAAGCAGCAATTACACTTGGTGAAAAAGGAGCCTCGTGCATGCAGACAATCAGCTCTGCAGGCGGAAAAGATGGTGTCTCTTGCCAAAACTCTGACTTGGCTCCTGGCTGAGACGTCTCTTGGAATGGATGTGTTACAGCACTCCCCGATGGATCTGATACTCAGCTTGGTAACTGCACATGGTGGAAATGTCTTCACTAACAACAGATCAAGCTGTAATGGCACGGGGGTTTGTTTGGTTGTTTTTTTTTTTTAATACATTGATGATCTCTCGGCCAAGACAAGCTTCTCACACCCGGCTGCCGAACTGAGAGCATACAGCTGGTTACTCTACAACATGGCCGCGCAGAAGTGCACAACGCAGTTAGAGGACAAGATGCTGGGCGATGCGGAAACTTTGGGAGGTTCATCCTTACAGACAGGGGTGGCTAACAGTGAGGCCCCTCCTTTTGTTTGTTTTTCTTTCTCTTCCCATTTGTGAGTGTGTATGTGATGCGCATGTAAGTGTGTATGCTTGCATAAATGTGGGGCACATGTGTGAGTGTGTGTGTGAGTGTGTGAGTTTGTGAGTGTGTATGAGTGTGTGTGAGTGTGTATGAGTGTGGGTGTGAGTGTGTGTGAGTGTGTGTGTTGTGTATGAGTGTGTGTGTGAGTGTGTGTGTGTTGTGTATGAGTGTGTGTGTGAGTGTGTGTGTGAGAGTGTGTGTGTGAGTGTGTGAGTTTGTGAGTGTGTATGAGTGTGTGTGAGTGTGTGTGTGAGTGTGTGTGAGTGTGTGTGAGTGTGTGTGCGAGTGTGTGAGTTTGTGAGTGTGTATGAGTGTGTATGTGTGAGTGTGTGAGTGTGTGTGTGAGTGTGTATGAGTGTGTGTGTGAGTGTGTGTGTATGAGTGTGTATGAGTGTGTGTGTGTGTGAGTGTGTGTGAGTATGAGTGTGTGTGTGTGAGTGTGTGAGTGTGTGTGAGTGTGTATGAGTGTGTATGAGTGTGTGTGTGAGAGTATGTGTATGAGTGTGTATGTGAGTGTGTGTGTGAGTGTGTATGAGTGTGTGTGTGTGAGTGTGTGTGAGTGTGTGTGTATGAGTGTGTATGAGTGTGTGAGTGTGTGTGTGTGTGAGTGTGCGTGTAGAAACATCCCCCATCACTCCTCTACCATACTCAATGAAGCAGGGACTCTCAGTCAAACCCAGAGCTCACTGTTGTGCCTAGTCAGGCTGAAACAGCTGCTGCTAAGCCCACTGGCATTGACTATGAGGATTTGAACTATGGCCCTCATGATTGTCAGGCAACCATTTAACCATTGAGCCATGTCCCCAGCTCCTTGAAGTCCCTCCTTTAAGATTATATTCACCCTTTGCTTCTATGATCATCAGGAAAAGCTTCCAGAATCAAGGTGGGACTCCCAGTTGACCAATCAGAAGAGAGCACCCAGTTCACATAAGAATTCTGCATCTCCCTGTGCACTGGCTCCATGCTGTAGGCAGACCAAGGCTTAGAAAACTAAAGGTCACCAGCACGAAACCACATGGCCCAAGAACTGACAGCACCTCCACCTGTGAACTCTCAACACAACTCCCTCATGGAGCTCCTGGATCTATGAGGAATCCCCCCTTCTTCCTACATCAAGTTTCCGCTTCTGACCCCCTGGATATCACTGTACGCAGGTCAACACCTGGTTAAGACTTTCTAGACATGAAAACCAAACCAGCCGCATAGCACAGTCCAGTTCTTCAACATCTGGCTCCCTTTCTGAACACCTCAGCACCCCTGAGGAAAAGCTATCGAGAGCTCCTAGAATGTTCCATCTACTAAAGGAATTAAAACACTCTCTCTCTTCCAACCTCAGGCCTCTTTCCCACAGCTGTGAGGTTATTTTCCTCCACAACCATAAGCGCCCTTATCCTAAAGAACTTTGTAGTATCCATTATTTGATCCATGCAAAACAGGCACAGAACCAGGAATGGTGACACATGCTTGTTACTCTGCACTCAAAGTCAGCCTAAGCTACAGGACCCCATCTTAACAGGAAAATGTGGGATCACTGAGATGGCTCAGGAAGTAAGAGCGCTCACAATCATGCCTAATGACCCGAGCTGGATCCCTGGAACCCACATAGTGGAAAGAGAAGTGACTCTTCAAGCTATCCTCTGTCCATACACACATATGTATGTGCATGCACACATGCACGTACGTACACACACACACACACACACACACACACACACACACACACACATGTAACTACAAAATGTTTTAAGAGACAGAGAAATTATAGTATCTAAATTTTACAAATGAAGAGCCTTATATTTAAAATACTAAAGTGGCCTGCCCTAGGTCACTTAACAAGCTCACTGCAGTCCTACTAGTTTTCTTCCTGCTATGTCCCAAGAGCCTCCAATCAAGGTGTGCACCTCTGGGTGCTGATAAAATTACACTCCAGCATTGACTCACTCTTGCGTATTCCAGGAGAGAGGAATAGCAACTCTGGACATTTAGTCTTAATGCAGTAGGCAGCCCTGCAAACCATCAGTTACTCGAACGAGTGTCCTAATGCCAGACTCAGAAACAACTGTGATCTGATTCATACAAGGGCTCATAGTTCAAGTCCCTCCATTCCCCCACTGACTGTGATACCTTTCTTCTCCAAGGCTACAGAAACAGCCTCATCGGATTTTATTTTTTCAGTTTTTGGGGGGTGTTTGTTTGTTTGCTAATGATGGTACTATCTGACTTTTAACCAAAAGGGGTAAAAATCTTTTCAAACTAAAGACCAGTCAATGCAGTTGTACAAATGATCAAAAAGATGACCCTGGGACTAATGCAGAGCTCCTGTAACAGCCTCAGGAGGACCTCAAAAGCATGAAGCTTGGAAACACCAAATTAATATAAGGACTCATTCTGGGCCCTGGCAGCTCCTACAGAAATGGCTGCAGGGTTAAGTGTCTGCAAGGGACCCAGATCTCCATCCTGAACAACCGCACGGAGGTGGAAAGACGGAAGGAACTATCTGTGTTGCTCATGCGCTGGAGGAAGTCACCTGGCCTGAGTCACTCAGGTAGGAAGAGGTGAGCAGTTTGAAAACTAGGTCATGCCTGCTTCCAGAGTCAGAACTCCTTGCCTGCCCCTCTCCAGACTGAAACCCGCCACCAATCAAGCCTGCCCTGCCTGTCAGCAGATCTATTTTTGGCACTGGTACAATTTCACTACGCGGGAGGTGGGCTCATCACATGAACAAGTGCACAGGAATGCTCTAGCGTGGTGTTACTAGCTTTCACAGATTGGGGGGGGGGGGTGGCGCATAGCCGGGAATCACCAATTCCTGGCTACTGTTTACCAGCCCCTCAAGCCCCACTATGAGCCAGCCAAGGGCTGAGCTGAGCATCCCTCCTCCATTCAGCGCTCAGGATTCGAGGGGTTGGGGGTGGGCTAAGCAAGGCGAACAGCCGAGAAGCCTAGTAGGGGACTTCACAGAGGCAGGCTGGGAAGTCAGGCTGGCTTCTCTATGAATTGCCTCTTGATCACAGGATTGAATATGTACTTAGAGTAACGGACACTGTGAGATAAATTAACTTCTAAGAGAAAGGGACATTTTGAAAATTAAATTATACTGTATGGAACGAGCAATCAATCAGCAATCAATATGTATCTGATAGCCATGCATACAAAATGAAAAGGCAATTCATAAAAGAATAAGTACAAATGGCCAGACGTGAAGAACCGGTCCATCTTAGGTGTCCGAGGCACAAGGATTTAACTGACAGGTTTTCTTTTCTTTTCTTTTCTTTTTTAATGCCCATCCCAAGATTGGCAGGGGCATGGAGAAACAACTGGCAATCAGGCTGGTACAACAATTTAGGGGTGCAGTGTCACAAATCAAGATATTAAGATTAGTGGGTAAATCAGTCGACTCAGCAATTCTCCTTCCACAGAATAAGGCTGCAGAGTGTCACAGATGGGTACAAACATTTAATTGCAAAATGTCTGCCTCCATTCTGCGGCTATTAAAAAGCTGGCATCTACCCAAATGTGGCACACTGGGGAGATAGCTGGGACCATCTGATGGAGTACTATGCAGCCATTTAAGAGGTGGGGTATGTAATGGCAGGGAAAGATACACTTCACAGCCCAAAAGAAAAAAAAATCACAGAGGAAAAGAGGACAGCCACTGCCTGGCATCGCAGACGCCCAATGCTAGCAACATGCTTCTCGCTGGAAAGGATTTTGAGTTGTTGCTGTTTATTTGGGGTGGGGGGCTCTATTTTCTACATTTCCCATAGAGAATACATTTAATAATAAAAATAAATCTAAAATTCGTTGAATGAGAAGACACAGAAAGCTAATTCCACATAATGGCTTGACTCTAATGGCAGGTGTCTGAATATAGTGTATAACAATATCCAAGAAGAAAGAGAAGCTAGACAGCCTGATACGCAAACACCATGAGACCTGGAACTGGCTCACGCCACGCACACCAGTGCTTGCCCTGTATCCCAGTTTGGCAAATCACTGTGGGGGGCTTCATTTGCTAAATCGAGGGAAATAATATGGGCAGGGGGAGCCCCAACTCTGTGAGGAACTTCTTGGTAACCTATGGGTGCCTTACATTAAGAGACCCTTGAAAGACGCCCCTGTACCCCAAATGCAATTCTGGAAAAAGTTGAGAACTCACACGGGGGCAATGTGCATGGCTGAGAAGGCACAACACAGGGTAAGACTCCTTCATACCGCCCGAGGGACAGCCAGAGGCCCCGCCCGCAAACGTCACCTTTATTATCAGGTCTGTGATAATCGCAAAGCCATCTAGTTTTAACAGTTTATTTCTTAAACAGGAGCACCTGCACTTGAGCGAACGGAACATCCTCACTCTCGTGAAACAGCTCCGCTCTGGTACAGATACACACACACACACACACAGGCCCATGGCATTTGAAGGCTCCCCCACTTTCAAGAGAAAGGAAGAAGTCACTGAGAAGGAACATAATATACACAACAGTATATAACAGAGCTTCATCCTGTCTCCACTTAAAATCTGAAGATAAACAGTTTATCAAGCCAAACCTACGTTCCTTTCTTCTGGGCCACAAATGACCTGCTCAAACTTTAATGGTAATACCACCCCACCCACCGACTGTGCAGAGGACTGGCTGCCCATTTCACAGTCTGGCTGTTGTGACTTCTTATTTAAGAAACAGACACCAAGTCCAAAAGGACGCATTTTCTTCTAGTAACAGAATGCGTATCATAAACAATCTAATTAAAATATATTATATCACACTAGATAAGACTGCTGGGCAAAAAATAAATAAATAAATAAGGTCACTGAGGCATTCTAAATGAACCTTAAACACAGGCATTAATATTTAAATCTTACAATACCCACTTAGAAAAAGAAATCAGATAATTGATAGGCCAGCACACTCAAAACCGATAATGCCAAGAAACACTGTCCTTGTGTAATTTGGCGGAACAAGCTGCTCCCTGAATACAATGGACCTTTTTGTTAAATGGACCTCTTCATCTTTGGCATTTTATACAAACAAAACAAAAACGCAAAGCCAAGAAAGAGAAAGAGAAAGATGACACCGGTCCTAGTCTTCAGCCAGGATTCTATCACTGAGACGGACTTGCCCTGAAAGATACTTTAGGGAAGGAAAGGGCACTATTTAACAAAAGGGAAAGCCAGGCTAGGCAACCAGGGAAGAAAACCATCCAAGTTCAACTGTCTCGAAGGGCAACAGTGCCCTCTAGTGGGAACAGTATAAACTAGGTAACCGGGGCTGCTTTTAGGTTAATTACAGAAAACAGTTGGGTGCATACTGTGCCATTCCATTACATAAAGGCAGGGAAGAATAGAATCGCTTTAATTTCATGTAGAACCGTTTCCAAGTTTGCATGTGACACCACCTCACCTTAATAAGGGAGAAATCAGATTTGTAAACATTTCTTTAAGTTAGGAGTTTGAGCTACTTTGTCATTTAAGCATAGCAAGAAGAACGTCATTTATTAAGCTGGCACTATAAAAAACTGAAAACCCAAACCCAAACGAAAATACGGAACTACTGGGGCCTCGGAGGACAGACCTGTCTGAAACCAACCAGAGCGGTACCCGTGGACGCATATACAAGAGTACAAACTAATCTGGGGCTGTGACTGACACGCGCTCTCTCTGCACCTACTCTGCTCCTAGCCAAGGTCAGCCAATTGCACCACAGCCATCGCTGTGGCTTTTCTAACTGGGCCCTGGTTTGGGTATTAAGCTTCCCAAGTACTATGATATCTAGGAATATTCGACAATTTTTAACTTTTGTGTAATGTCACTCAAGGACTTTTCAATACTATGAAAAGAATCTCAAGTTTCTGACCAGGTGTGGAGAAGACTGAGGCAGGAGAATGTCCCTGAATTGTAGGCTAGTCTGGGCTCTGTAATGAGACTGTCTCAAAGAAAAACAACTTCCAGTAGTTTCTCAGAAGAAAATAATTTCAGATCGCTTTAGCTAAGAGAATAGTTGCTACAGATATATTTAATTCCCCAGGGGTTTCGTTGATGATTTAGGGGCTTCCCCTTAGCTTAACAACAGAGTTCCCACAAGAAAGATGATACCCAAGGCTACAACAGCTCTTATGTCATCAACAGGAAAAGAATAGAATTGGGAATTCCAGGACCCCAAACACAAGGATGTGGGCTTCACTCAAAAAAGGGGACTAGCAGGTCAGTTCAGGCAGCCCCCTGCCTGGGCTCAGGGATCCTCTCAGTTCCTTAGAAAAGGCCGGTGCTGCTGTGTGGTCTCAAAGCAAATCAGATGAGAAAGGGCAGGATTTACTCCAGGCAGGTGGGAGTCCATCGCAGTGACGACAGACAAGACAAAAGTGTAGCTCTAACTTTGTTGATGTGGGAGCATCAACACTGTGCTGTGGAGTACTGCAGGGCTCTCAGCAAGAACAGCTCCTGAGTTTACTCTGCTTTAAAGAGAACAAATTGAGGGATGACTCACCTTGAGTGTGAACCTCTTTTATCTCAGAGGATGTGAACCTGGTGTGTGTGTGTGTGTGTGTGTGTGTGTGTGTGTGTGTGTGTGTGTGTGTGTGTGTATGTGTGTGTGTGTGTATGTGTGTGTCTGTGTATGTGTGTGTATGTGTGTACCAGCATGCGTGAAGGTGTAGCTCTACAATAAGTCCTGGAGTGATGACCACATAATAGAAATACCCAGAGAAAAGCTACCTTTGTTTTGCTGGACCTCTAGCTTAAAAATCAAAACCAGGCCAGGCTGTTTCAGAAGGAGACCACATATGATGCAGCCCAACATTATAAAAGTCTAGAAGGGGAGAGACTAAGCTCAGAAAGGAACCTAAATCAAATCTGAAGCACTCCGGGCTTCAGACGGCAGAAGAGAGTTCTGTCATTAGCACCAAACACCACACTGGAAATGTCTGATGTGCTCATAGCTGCTTTCAGGTTTCCACAGAGTTTACCAAAAGCCTGGCTGTTCCTCCAGGAAGACAACGGCAATATATCGGTCTCTATGAAGCAGCAATCGTACGGAACCCAGATGCTCCTCTGACAAAAAGATGGGCAGCTGCTGTCCAAGTCAAGGGACGTGTGACTGCCCTTGTAGAATGTGCTGCCGGACCAGAAAGTCAGCCTGAAGGTTCAAGGAGAGCAGCTTCACACACCTCTGTGCACACACAGCCAAATCTGCTCTGGGACAGGTTTAGCTTAGGAAAATCCACAGGCCCCAGGAAGACAGGAGACTCCCTAGTCTAAAACATTCCCTTTCCTGAGACTCCCCGGGACTTAGATGCGGTCATCTCCGTGTAGAAGCCGTTTCCTTTTTTTTTTTTTACAGAATCAGAGCCAGCCATGCGTAACTCCAAAGAGCCACAACCTCCTGCCCCCCTGCCCTGCTGTGCTGCACGCAGGGCAGTGAGCTTCTCCCTCGTCTACTGGTTAGCAGGCTCCGGCTCTCGATCTGCCAGCAGCAGCTCTGGATGAAGGGATGGCTCCCCCTGGAGCCTGAGATGCTGATCTCCACTGAGGTCCACAAGCTACAGCTTTCAGTCTAAGTCCTCAGGTTCAGAAAGCTGGTTGAACAAAGGTCAAGAGGAGAAGAGCGTTAGTTCCTGCGGAGACGAATTCTAATCTTGCAGCTCACTAAGAACACGGGTAGGGGTAGGTAGATACTGGTGGGACAACCCTTCCAGCTACTCATGATGTGCCGGTTACTCTTCCTGCAGCCTGGGCATCCGACATCAGCTAAATGGGCTCAGACAAGATGCTGAGGCAACCTGCTTTGGGTTCGGCTGGACCACCCAGTGCAGGGAGAGTAAGTGTTCTGAGTGCAGGCCCCACAGTAAAGACTTTGGGGGCCACATGATCCCTATTGCAATTTCTCAACTTCTGGTGATACCCTAAGTGTGCATGGCTGTGTTCCACTAGAAAACACCTACAAAATCAGGTAGGTCAGATTATGCCTGGAGGGCTGTAGTTGATTCACATCCAATACAGAAAGCTGAATTCAGCTGACAGCGGTAAAGCCAGCTCACATCAGTAAAGGGAAGGACTGGGAGCTGAGTGTGGGGGGTACGTCTGTAATCCTGGTGTTTGTGGTATGAAGATCAGAAGGTGGAAGCCAGCCTAGGCTATATCGCAAACTCAAGGCAGGGACACACAGCAAGACACTGTCTCCAAAACTAATGTTTTTTGCACTCCCATTGTACTTCTGCATTGCCTCTGACGCCTCCTACATTCTAGAACCATCCTGACCTTTCCTTCCTGCTTGGAACTGAGAATTACTCAATTGCCTTAGTACTATCAAGTATAAACATTCAAAAGTCAGCTTTGCATTGCTTACGGACAATTTGAGAGTCAGGGACAGAAGAGTCTGCTCAGAGCTCACATCAGAGGGGACAGGGCCCTGGAGAACCCAGTTTGTCGGTCAGGGAGCACACCCCTCCCTCTACCTCTCCTAGCTCCCACATGGAGGGGAGTGTGGAAAGGGCACTGCCACAACAGCACCCATGGACAGACGAGGAGTCTGTCTGTCGGGTCACAGGGGAGCAGACGAGGAGTCTGTCCAGGCACAGGAGGGTAGACAAGGTGTCTGTCCAGTCACAGGAGGGTAGACAAGGTGTCTGTCCGGTCACAGGAGGGTAGACAAGGTGTCTTTCCAGTCACAGGGGAGCAGACAAGGTGTCTGTCCGGTCACAGGAGGGTAGACAAGGGGTCTGTCCGGTCACAGGAGGGTAGACGAGGAGTCTGTCCGGTCACAGGGGAGCAGACGAGGTGTCTGCCGGGTCACAGGGGACTGTGCTCAGCATCCATGGTCTGCTTCACAGTCTGAGGACAAGCCTCCCTGCTGTGGCTCAAAGAAAGGATGGCCCAGGCGGGGCTTTCACAGAGGGCAACACCAGGAGTCTTGGGAGCAGAGGCTCATTCCGCTCTGCATTACACAGGCAAAACAAAGCAGTAATGGCAACTTATAAACGGGCAAGTTACACTGCTCTGGAGAAGGAAGTCTGTTATCTAGAAGCCACAGACTACCTGGACAAGGACACTTTCCAAGACTGCCTTTAAGGACAAAAGCCAACCCTGATATGACTAACAACCCCATGCCTATCAGCCTCCAGCTTCTTTAAGTCCAATCGACCTGCTGAAGAGGGAGGCTGATTTGTACACACTCCATGCCTGCAATTTGCAATGTATTATTCCAAAAATTAAGAATCAAAATCTTCAGCACTGGCCGAGTTATGCTTGGTGTCTGGAGAGGGAGGAGGAGTGACAGGCAGTTTCCTGAGGGAAAGGAGGGGCTGGAAACACTGCTGGCCTTCCTAAAGCCTTCTATAATCCATTCTTATGACTAGCCACACCAGTGGGACACTCACACCTCCTGCAGTGTCCACAACTGGGGCACAAGAAGGAAGTGTCAGAAGGAAGGGAAGAGTGGAGAGGTAGCACTTCTGCCTTTGCTCCTAGGGTCTGGGGAGCCTTTCGGATACACACATTTCTTCCCCACACTTCAGAACCTCCTTATCTCTCACCTCAGTCTCACCCAGACGTGAATCTTGTCCCATGCTCATCCAAGCACCTGAGCTGCAGATGGAGGACAGCAGACTTAGTCAAAGGTCTCCTAGCTCACATCAGACAGAACAGGCTGACTGGAACCATCACACACCTCACTGAAGAAAGGCTATCTGGGGGTTGGCAGGACGGCTCCCTGTTTAACCCAAGTACCAACACGGCAGCTCATAACCATCTCTATCCAACTCCAGATCCGAGTTATCAATAAGCTCTCAGGACTTTAAATGTGGTGTACACACACGCATGCCAACAAAAAACTGATGCACATGAAATAGAGAAAAGTTAAAATAAATAGATAAATAAAAACTGCCCAACTAAAAGACCAAGGGGATGAGATCATTTCATTTAATTCCTAGTGAGCTAAGTGTTAAATAAACAAAGGGAAATTTTCTTAAGTCCTCAAATCCTTTTTTACAAACTCACTCTACAGTATCCTGGGTCCACACCCAGACCCATAACAGTGCTTCTTGGCCTGGGGAGCTGGTCACTGTCACTAGTTCTGCAGCTCCACTGACAGCGTGAGAGTTATCCAGGCTCTAACCCAAGGCAGAGACTGAAAAGGACAAACTGGATGTACTCTGGGCTCAGGATGAGGACTGGGAAGTGACTTTATGGAAACGGCTTCCCATTGTTTAAAAAGCTTTCCCTCAGGAGCAGTCTGGTCAGGAGACCTACTCTGGGATGGCAGAGTCAAGCTCTGAGAGCCTGCCACACTGCAGAGTGGCTGGTCCGATCCGCTATGGTACCTCGCCTCCTGAGCTTGCTAGAAGAGGACACTGGGGACTCCAAAATCAGGAAAAAAAAGAGGAAAATAGAGAAAAGCTCATGAGGGAGCCCATGGGGGGCACTGTGACAGAGAGACAGATGGACAGAGAAAAACCTGACAGAGGACAAGCAGAGGACAGAGAGATGCAATTCTATTCTTCAATCTGAAGATACATATCCTATCCCACAGTTCAAACGCTGATGTCAGATGTCAATGGACCAAAACAAAACCCCATCCCTCGAGATGGCACAAGTGCTCATCTTGATGCTGTCACAGCACCAACGCAGGAAGCCACTGACCTCGCCATGGTCACTGTGGTTAAACAGAGGCGACTAGGAAGGTTCCTGCAGAGGTGAAGACAAGGACAAATTCTCCAGTTTTAGGAAGAAATACGATACGGTCACCAAGAGAAACCGATAGGCTCGGTGGCCAGTGGGAACCTGCAGTACCCTTGGATCCAAAGTCACAATTGCCGCCGTCCAGGATCCCATTACCAATCAATTCTGGTCTGAATAAGCCAGGTAATTGGAACACATCCATGCACCTCACAGACCGGGTCAAAACCTCTTAGCCAGAGCCTGTTGTCTCCAGTCCCTGAATACCAAAATAGCCATAGGCTTCTGCTGACTTCTCAGCTTTGAGCAACTTCAAGGTCAAGCCCCACAAGCCTCACACTGTAACACTGGGGTGGAGAGGGAGTGCGGTTTTAATGAGACAGCAGTTGAGAAAGCTGTAAGAGCCTCTGTAAATTGGAGATTCACCACCACCATTTCACTACAGTTACATTTAAGTGGAATTCAGTGCAGCACTCACAAAACATAAATAAATAAGGTAAGATGACAGTAAGCTACAGGCCTACCTATTCCTGAATTGGCTCCAGTAACCAGGACCACCTTGCCCGTGAAGTCGCGGCCCTGCAGTATCTCCATGGCGGTGGTGCTCCCGTCGTATCTCTGTCTGGTGGTCGGCTTGGTCGGATTATCATCCACGGTAAATGCCAATCTTGGATCCAAGTAGGTAGTTCTTTTATTTATGTGGCTGCAAAGAACAGTGAGAACACTGAAATCTATACAGCAAGGACCAGCAGTACAAGATAACCTAATACTTCAAACAATGCACCGAGGCTTACTGTCAAACATGGGGAGACCCAGAACCCGTTTGATCTACATTCTGGCCTACGAAAGGATGGTACTCTTGCCTGAAAACAGAGCCATGGAAGCCTCTCAGAACGACCTTGAAGGTACTGGGACACAGTAGGCCTCTTGGGTCTGACAGCAGCTTGCTGAAAAGCCTCTGAGTTTTTTACTGAATCCACATTAATATAAAAGCATCTATAAGATCTGTCAGCTCCTCTTGTCAATAGGCGTCCATGTAATTTCACTGGCCTGTGCTAGGGCCTAAACACACTGGTACATGAGGAGAAAATGAGATGACAGAAGTCTTAATAACTATAAAGCAGGCCAAACAGCAAGGTTTCAATTGCTTGCACTGTCAGACCATAGCCAAGCCACCTATGATAAGCACTGAACTTTTGATTTGGAATTAATCTAGAAACATAAAATATACTGGCACATAGAGATTATTGAATTACTCCTTTTAATACAGCTTTTACATTTTAAATGTATGACCTGGGTTCAATCCCTGAAACATACATGACAGAATGGAACAATTAACTCCCAGTTGTCCTGATATCCACCTGTATGCCATGTGCATGGACACATTCACATACACACACACTCTACACATATAGAATGTAGTACAAAAGTTATGTGCGTTTTTAGGATTTGAGATAAAGACCTTGAAATGCTACAATAAGAAGCCTCCTGAAATGCATGGGGTACTATCATTTAAGATGCTTGTATCTGATGCTATAATAGGAAGCCTCCTGAAATGCATGGGGTACTATCATTTAAGATGCTTGTATCTGATGCTATAATAGGAAGCCTCCTGAAATGCATGGGGTACTATCATTTAAGATGCTTGTATCTGATGCTATAATAGGAAGCCTCCTGAAATGCACGGGGTACTATCATTTAAGGCTTGCATCTGAGCACATGGCGTAAGCCCTGTGATCCCAGCTACTCAGGAGGCTGAGACAGTTACACTATGATTTCAAGGCCAGCCTGAACAACCTTGTGAGATCCTGTCTGACGACACTGATATGTGGCAGTGCTGGCTGGTATTGTGGCCCCTGGGATTCCACCTTGGTAGCCTGTAAGTGGCTACCAAGTAGTGGAGACAGTATTTGCACATGGAAACAAATCTACACTTCCTTTCTCTCAAGAGCTTGCCTAATGCTTATCCCAGCACACCCTACAGCAGGCTAGAGAATACCTAACCTTGTTCTAGCTTGCTTCCATAGTTCATACTCATTTTCCATTAGATCAGTAACTGGCTGATTCGGCCTACTGCCTGTTTCTGTAAAGTTGTATTAGGACACAGCAATGGCCGTTATTTTTGTGTTAAAACAGAAACCATGTAGTGCCACAGCCTAAACATACCTGATCCATTACAAAAAGGCTAGCTGATTCCTCTCTAGAGTAGGCCAAACAAACAAGCATGCTACAGAATTCCCTAGAGGGCACTGGCTGCCTGTCACCACCACAAACACACCCCAAGTTGAGATTCAGATGGTAGGGGTCTATGTGTACATCTAGTCGGTTCCTAAGAGCTGCCAATGGTGTGGGTCGGAGCATCCCATCTTGGAACCACTGCTCTGGGCCAGTGAAGAGGAAAGGACTCCAGAGAGCAGCTTTACAGGCTCGTGTGTGCACAGGAGGAGTCTGGCTGCATGGAGCCTAAGAATTTCGACAGCCAAGTTGTCCAAGGAAAATGCAGGAAGGGATAATTGTAGCATAAAACTAAAGAAGTGACATCCCTGTCTTGATAAGCGAAAGGACTTTTACAAATCAAGGAAGAAGAAATCCTTTATAATCTAATAGGCAGTGAAGAACATCCACCTAATCACTTGCCAGAGAGGCTGCCCTGCTAGGGCTGCATATGGCTGCTCAGACTGCAAAGCAGGCCCTGGCCTACCTGCTCCCAGAGTGGGAGATGAAGTGGGAGGGAGCGATTAGGTTTGCTGACAAAACACTCCTCCAGGTGAGCATATTGCTACGACTATCACTATTACTTCATGGATAGTAACAGGCAAGGCCAAAACCAATTACCCAAGATGCAATCCACAGACCACAGGAAGTTCAAGAAGGATGACCAAAATGCAGATACTCCCATTCCTTCTTAAAAGGGGGGAAAATATCCATAGGAGGGGATATGGAAGCAAAGTTTAGAGCAGCGACTGAAGGAACAACCATTCAGAGCCTGCCCCACATGTGGCCCATATATATACCCACCAAAATTAAATAAGATTGATGAAGCTAGAAAATGCATGCTGAAAGGGACCGGATATAGATCTCTCCTAAGAGACACATCCAGAGCATGTCCAATACAGAGGTCAATGCTGGCAGCAAACCACTGAACTGAGAACAGGACCCCCCTGGGGAGAACTAGAGGAAGGATTGAAAGAGCTGAAGGATCTTCCAACCCATAAGAACAACAATGCCAACCAACCAGAGCTTCCAGGGACTAAACCACTACCTAAAGACTGACATGGACTGACCCATGGCTTCAGATGCATATGTAGCAGAGAATAGCCTTGTTGGGGCACCAGTGGAAGGAGAAGCCCTTGGTCCTGCCAAGATTGGACCCCCAGTGCAGGGGAATGGTGGGGGGAGGGGGCAGCAAGGCGGATGGATGGGGGGGGAATACCCATATGGGGGGAGAGAGAGGGGATGGGGGGCTTATGGACAGGAAACCAGGAAAGGGAATAACATTAGAAATGTAAATAAAGAAATATATCTAATAAAAAAATGAAACGAACTGTCACTGTAGTGCTAAAAATCTGGAAGATAAAGTTCCGGAGACGACACAGCAATTACAGAGCACTTGCTGCCCAACCCTGAGGACTGGGGTTTGGAACACAGCACCCATACAACAGTCTGGGATCCCATGTTTGCACACCTGTAACTCCAGCTTCAGAGGCTGAGGTTCAGGGAGAGACCGCGCCTAAAGGGAGATTTGTAGACTGATGGGAGAGGAGCCTGACACCCTCATACAGCCACACAGACATATCAATCAATCCTTTGTAAAAATGTTAGGAAGGCTCGGGACAAATGGCTTAAAGAAGAAAAGGAAGGAAAGAAAGAAAAGCAGTGGTCCAATCAAGAACAATGAAAACCTAGGGAAATCTTCACGCAACTCCCAAAAAATCATGCTGTCTCTGAAAAGCTAAGTTTTTGTTCAACCTTAGAGAAAAGACAATTATATTACATTAGGGGTGTGCTTAGGGAATACCACACCACAATCCACGTGGCAGGTGAGTCACGTGTGAAGGGCTGTGCTGTCCTGACCCCAAAACCTTAGTGTACAAAGAAGGGTGGAAGCCTGAAGACTAGAAGAAAAAAAAAAAATCACAAAGCTCGAAAAGGGGGTTACTCTTGCTGGTAAAACAGGTCTGTATGGCTTCATATTTTCCTACAGTCAATGTAGGAAATTATAACTGAAAACTCCTCTTAAAAGTCAAACTGGCTGTGCTTCTACATAGACACTTACTCAACAAAAAACACTTGTCCGTTCTCGTCGGTCTCCTGCTCCCATCCATACGGCAAGTCTGAAACACAAGAAAGATTAACAGTGTATGTGTAGGGAATGAAGCCAAGTCGCACCCCAAGGTCAGGAAGGATATCCCTCTTATCTCTGGCCCCCTAAACCCTCTGGAACAGGATGCTCTGGTCACTTGCTTCAAGGGTGGCAGTCAGAGAAGACCCAGCATCCCATCTGGAATTCACATTCTGCCTCCTGCTTTAACCGAAACCCTTGATCACTCTTCAGCGTTCTCTCAGCTCCTGCTTTTACACCAGGCCTCAGCAGAGGCTCCCAAAGCTCACAGCCATGGCTGCATTACACCAGACATGAGCAATGGAGTGCTGACCCAGGCTGTCTTGCACCATGCTGTAAAGCCATCCTGTCATTTTCATGAACGAGCTCATCTGTCCTCACTTAGACCCTGAGGGGCTTCAACCCCTTTGTTTTTAGTCAGTACTTCGACTCCATGGACTGGGTACTGCCTCAGAAACATCTTTCTCTATCACCTACACCTAGAGCAATTACTCCCATGGTGCAACTGCAGAGAAACCCAACAAGTCAAAGCTCCAATTGTCTCAATAAACTTTGCTGAAAGCCATAAGGCATCCTCCTGTCCATCTCAAGATCTTATCTTCTCCTTTTGCCAAACCCACCATGCTCTCAGACTGAGAGCCTTGCTCCTTGATGGCCACCCAGCAGACAGCCAGGGTTAACTGCCACCTCACCACCTCCCACATCTCCCCTAGCTGATGAATGCTTCAGACACAGGCCTCTGGGCTTCGGGCAGCAGACGGACCTCCTGCAACTCGTTTTCTCTTCCCGGTTTTCGGATGTTCCCACTGGGTCTTTTCCTCGGTGTGACTGTAAGAGACCCACAATAGAGAAAGTTAACACTGCTAAAATATAGTCATTGTACATCTGGGTCTCTTCCTGCTACAGCTGGAGTAGTGAGAACAGACAGAAGGAAACACTCAGAACAGAAAGCTTGCTGACTACATCAGGTCAGAGGCCTCAGGTTGTAGGTCAGAAGACTCAAACCTGAAGGAATCTTGCAGGACAGGTAGGGAGCTCACCGGGAGAGCAAAGGGGACTAGGTCCCAGCTAGAGTCCACTTTACAAATCTCTGTGAAGCACAGTTCTAGAAAGACATTTTGCATTTCTTCTCCCTTTATTTAAGGATATACTGGTAATCTCCAGTATCTGGTTTATAATGATCATATTTAAATACTAAATGCAGCTTAAATATTGCATTGTTAAAGTTTATATTGCTTGTTCTTTTTACTTTGTTGAGTTTTGGTTTTTTGTGGTTTGTTTTGGTTGTGTTTGGAGACAAGGCTGAACTCACCATGTAGCCACGGATGACATTAAACACTGATTTTACTGTCTCTACTTCCTAAGTACTAAAATTGCAGATGTGACTTTTAAAATGTACTTTCTGGGCTGGCAAATTGGCTCAGGAGGAAAAAGGGCTTGCCATGCAATCCTTGGGACCCCAGTTTGCTGCCTGGATCCCACGGAGGATGAAGAGGTGTGGTTCCTGGATGCTGTCCTCTGACCTCCACCAATACCATGGCATGCACACAGACACAGTTACACTTATACACACACACACACACACACACACACACACACACACACACACACACACAGAGAGACATATTTTAAGTCTATATTCTGGCCCCAGGTATGACTTCCGTGTCTCATTAATCTCTGGGTCCTGAGGACATTAAGGACATTAAGAGTGTAGTGAGACAGTAGCACAGGTCACTTAGCTATGACAAGATGACCATGGATCTGTGTACACTCGGTCTGACAACACAGCCCCTATGGAACACTGCTCCACTGACTCCATTTCTCAGCCATCACTTCCTGTCATTTGCAGAATGGGGCTGTCTCAAGGGCACTGTTCAAATGGTCTCTTGGAGCAATCATTATAGTAAAATGGTAGCTGTCATACATTCTATTGGTAAATTGTCACATGCTGTCCAAGCTCACTGAAAGCAGACTCTGGTATCAAGGAGGCTCACCCTTACAAGGCTCCAGTGTGTTTATTTCACATGCCCTTCAAAAGCTCCCAAGAGACTAATGGGCTCCCCAGTCTGTGACAGGAAGAAAGGAAAACAGCAGACAGCTAAGGGTATTAAAAAACACTTTGTCCTTGAACAGAGCTAAAAGATTCCCAAGTGCCTTCCCTCAGCTACTGTTTATCCCACAATGTAAGAAATGCCTACGGCTAAGGGAAACATGGAGAATGCATACCAGGCAATAGGGACTCCACCACGGCCTCAGTCAGGGCTCCCAGATGTGGCCTGGTGCTGTACACACCTGACTGAAAGCTTTACTTCTCTCTCAGTTGGGCTCTTCCAGCCACTTTCTGATGGCACTGTGAGTACTCTATTGATAACATTTTGCCACCCACGGCTTCTCTCTGTCTGCTACTTGCTGTTCATTTTTTACTTTTGCTCGATTCACATTTAATAAAGTGAAAGTACAGCTGTAATAGATCATTCTCCTTAAAAAATGGAGCAAAAGCTAGAACCTCCTGTCACCAGTGAGAGGGCATCCTACCGTGAGGGAAACAGCCAGGCACTGAAGGAGGCATTCAAAGGTTTAGCTTGATTTCCTTAAATGTGCCCTCAAAAAGGGAGTAACTGTATTACTTCATCATCAGCTGACGAGATGCCCACAGTCTCTAGGGCTGAGACTCCGCACACAGGGGTCCAGGTAGGAGCACCCAATGCAGGATCCCTGGCACGCCTGTACCACTGTACCCCCTGCTCATACAATCCGCTTACGTTTGCAGAACCATTCAGTCCTTCTGAAGACTCGGAATCAATGGCACTCCCTGGCTCCAGAACATCATGGGCTCTAGAGTTGGATAATAGGATCCGAGTCCTCAGTGAAGCATAGGAGGGCCTCTGCAAACTGATTCCTTCCTCGCCAGTCTTGGGCTTTACAACCCCGAACCTTATACCACAGAAAGAGGCCTGCCTGGGGTCTCTCCTCCCACTGTCCCCTCCACCTGCCTGACTTCCTACCACCTGAACCCACCTTCTGAGACACAGGGCAAGTGACACTTCTCCTAGGCAACCTCCCTTACCCACTCACACACCTCATGCTGGACACACTGCCATGGAACTGTATAATTACAAGTCATCTGTCCGTCTTATAGGGCTCCTTAAGAATGACAGCTGCATCACACTTAGCTGGACATCACCAGTGCCCACCAACCAGCCCAGCACTTGAATGAACGAACTCACCAAAGCTTTTCTATTTTCTATTTCTTTCTATCTGGCCACCAGGGGCAGCAGTGAGTATCTTTGAGTAGCTGCAAATCTCAACCTCTTAGTAGGAGACCCCAGGGCACAAACTAACTCCTAATTTGATAATAAGGCAAGAAAGCTGTCTTTTAAATTTTTCTGACACCAGGTAGGATGGTGCAAACATGTAATTTCATATCTGGAAGGTGGAGGCAGGAGGCATCAAGAACTATGTCATCCTGGTTACATAAAAAAAAAAAAAAAAAAAAAAAATCTAGGCAAGCCTGGGCTACGTACGGGAAGCACTGATAGACAAAACTGTAACACATGCCATTAACCCCAGAGGCTGGAAGATCTGTGAGTTTGAAGCCAGTCTGGTCTACATGTTTTTAAGTTAATTATTAAAAACTAAAAATACACATTATAGATGTTAGTAGAATAATTTGATTTCTGAAAGCCAAGAGATAATATACTCTCATGGAAAGCTTTTAAAAAGATTGAGTCTCCTAGCTTCTGTTGTGTTCATGCATACTCTGACCCCAACCCAGGAGAACTGGGAGCTCAACCTTGGCCAGCTAACAAGTTAAGGACAACCTAAACTACATGAGACTCTGTTTTAAGAATGTTTTACAGATACATAAGAAAATAGATGAAATATTTGAGAAGAACACCAGGGAAAGTACACAATATACATAAGAAAAAAGAGGTCGTGAAACTCGGGGTTGGAGGCAGACAGACATCTTGGAAGGCAGCTAGGGAGAGGGACCATGGCTAGGTAACACGAGTGGTGAACTTCCAAGATGGCCAGCTTCTTCCTCACCCTTCTTAAGTGAGTGGAATGAAAGCCTGGCATCTTAAAACAAAGTCCTTGTGGGTTTCTTCTCCTGCTATTCAGCCCCTGCTGATTGACTGGCTCAGTAAGTTCAAGGCCACAACAGGACAAGTTTGTTACCCAAGAGTTGTGGGCCAACCAACGGTCTTATCTTTTTTCAAACCAACTCTTAAATTAGAGTGTGAAAACTCTTCAGTGACTTAAAACAAATAAAGGCCCCCAAGAAGAAGCTGGGTCTCTTGGCTTCCGCAGTTCCCACTCTGCTTTTCCAGTCCTTTTCTCCATGTGTGTCTGCCCTGTGAACATGATTCCTCCCCATAGAAGGCCTTTCAGCCCACTGACTGTGCCTGCTGCTTGCTGTCCGAGGTGCTGGAGAGTTCTCCACTGCTGCCTGTTCCATTGCTAATTTCCCCCTGCCTTTCAATTCTCTAAAGGGCAGAGAAAAGGAACCCCATCAAGAGTCCGAGGCTGTCTCAAAACCCATCACTTTGTACATTAAATATCTACTTGTTAAAAACGAACAGATCACCCCAAGCGTAGAGTCAGCTGCAGTTGGTTCTCTATGGAAACTCAGTGTCTGTATTGAAGACCCTACCCGGATACTGGGGGTTGGGGGTGGGATTACACAGGCCTACATACACAGTGAGACCCTGTAAAAACAGGTGGATCTGTGAAAGTTCAAGGCCAGCCTCATCTACTAAGCTAGTTCCAAGCCAGCAAGTTTACATAGTGAGATCCTGCCTCAGAAAAGGGAATATGTATGGGGTAGGGAGGAGGGAGAGACGACCCAGGTAATTGGATAATTCCAATTATCAGGCCTATGCAACTTTACCACAGATTCAGGCCCAACTAACAGAAAATACCTGCTGGCCAAGTGACCTACAACCCACTAGCCTCTCCACTGAGCGCCTTATGCACAGCATAGACTCATTCTTGGGTCAACTCATCTCACAGATTAGGAAAGCAGAAAGCCAGGGCTTTCAGTGGCCCAAGGTCACGGTTAGCCAAAGAGAAAGGCTCTGAAATTTCCAAAACTTCCCTTGGAAACCACTGTAAGCCATCCAGGCCATCTGCTTAAAAATACAGACTTGTGGAACCTCCAACTCGGGTCCCCTTGGCGGGAGTTTGGCTTTGAAGTTTTCTCTATTTCCTCTTCAGAGGAGGAGTAAGACGTACGAGCCACAACCGCGCGGTGCAGTGCCACACAGTGAGCAGCAGGGGGCGTGCTGCGGGTGGCCAGGTGACCGGACCTTGACCCAGACCCCATAACAACGGGGGACCCTGGGACAGGAGACTGGCAATCTGGATGCGCGTGCCCGCCCGGCTGGGCAGCGCAGGGTCCAGGCCTCGCAGGACACGGCTCTCAGGAACGCCGCTCCAGGCCGCTTACTTGGCGTAGTACACCCAGCCGTCCTTGGTGGTTCTCTCCTCCCAGCCCGGAGGCAGCTCATCCTCACTGTCCGTGTCATCCAGGCCCGCATAGCGCAGAGCTGCCATGCTGGAGATAGAAGTAGCCGCCTGCTCTCCTCAGCAACTCACTCTGGCTTCAACCGCGCTGCGCGCGTCAGGAACCAGACCGCTCGCGCCTGCGCGCTGCTCACCCAGCCGGTCCGCAGCTGCAATCCAGTTTCCTGGTTTCGCGGCGACTGGCGGGAAAGGGGGCGGAGCCTGAGAAGAGCGGTGGTGGGAACGCGGAAGAAATCGACCGGCCGTCAGGCTGGAAGGAAAAACAGGAACGGCTCAGAAACGGGATTAAGCTTCCTCAAGGGGCGTGCTCACCCAGTCACCCTGCAGGACTCTGCACGTTGCTGGGCGACCCGAAAGCACTTCCTTATTGTTTTACCCAATCCCGAATGTGTCCCAGCAATGGGGTATCCTGGGAAATGTAGTCCAAGCTCAACTAGACTCTACAAGGGAAAAAAGGGAGGTTCTGATGAGACTGTCCTGAGCTCCAGCTCCTTTCCATGCCATGCAGGCGTGCATGCTCAACCTTATGACACTACGACACGATACTGCGACACTGTCATATCCAAAATTTACACTGGAATATCCCTGAATCGAATTCCAAATAAGAAAAAGAAAAGAAAAACCTCACAATGTTGAAACTTTACAACTTTTGTATTGGGTCGTATTTATTCTTATCCTGGTGACGTGCTGCCACGAGCCTCAGGTTGGACACACCCGTTAGAGTAAACATCCCGGCTTGATACTATCCAGGGATTTTTTTCCATCCACAAGATGTGCTGCTCATGTAAATGTGGCATTTAAAAAACCTACACTTGGAGAATTAAGTAATTCCAGAATTTGGGAGGCTAAAACAGAAGGATCACCACAAGTTCAAGGCCAGCCTAGGCTACAAAGTGAGCCAAAAATACAGAACACACAAGTTCTTGTGCCTGCGGATTCTCTGTCAAGAAAGAATGGTCTTCCAAACATAACTTGGTTCTCTTGTTCGTAGGCATCACCTAATTACAAACTTGCAAAGTAGACTTTTAAAGCACCTGACAAAAATCCTGATTATAAAATATCCTAGATTCACAATGTGAAGCCTGCTTTCAGTTTGCCCTTGCTGAAGCAAGTTTCCAAAACACGATCTACTCATAACTTCCTTCCCAAGCCTGTGTTATGGCGGAATCTTCTGGCCCAGGATTGAGAGAATGCAGGCCTCCATGGGAAGACTGCATATTTTATGGGTAGGTTGGGGACAATGACAATGTTGCTTTTGTTTTTAAATCCTGAAAAGTGTCGCTGCTATGGGGTAGCTCTCTCCTTCCATATTCCTTGGGGACAGACCCACTTCCCTGAACATGTACAGTGAAAAGCTAACTCAATGAAAACAACATTTACTTGGGTTTCCTTTTTCTGCACATATGCATGTGTATGTGTTGAGCAGGTGTATGTGAGCACACGTGTGCACATATCTGAGCCGACCAGGGCTTCATCAGAAGAATATCTTTTTCAACTGCTTATTCACTGAGGCGGGGTCTCAGTTGTCGCTCCAGGGATCCCTGCCTCAGACTTACCAACACTGAGATTATAGAAAGGCACCACACCCAACCTTTCTTCCGGTTGGCACAGGAAGCACTTGAATTACAGAGCCTTTTCCTGATCCCAACCACTTAGCCCTAACAGTGCTGCTCTCCCATACACAACCAAAAGTCAACCTAGAAGAAGGAGGAGCCCCGACATGATTAGCTGAGTCTCCTGTCTATAGGGATTATTTATTGATGTGCCTTGATTATTTATTGATGTGGGAGGGTCCAGCTCAATGTAAGAGCCACTCTTCCTTGGGCAGGTGGTCTTGGGCTGTACAAAAAAGGTAACTACAAGTGAACCAATAAGCAGTGTTCTCCCACAGTCTCTGCTTCAGTTCCTGCTTCATCTCCTGCCCCAAATTTCTTCAGTGATGAGCAGTCCCCAACCTGGAAGTGTAAGGCAAATAAACCTTTCCTCCCAAGGTTGCTTTTGGTCATGGCTGTTTTGTTATAGCAGCAGAAAGCAAACTAGCATGGCCCCAATGATGTGACAGGATCTGTCCTACCACACCTTTCCCATTCATCTACTAAGTCCCTAGCAATGATAAACTAATCATATTTTATCCTTTAAGTTGGTTCTGTCAGGTATTTACTTCACATTGGTGTGAAGGGACAATACAGACTACATCTCTAGGCAGAGTATTGGTTTCCATGGTGGAGTTCCAAACCTCTGGGAGGCCAACCTTCTGCTGCTACAGAACTGTATACAATCCTGTAACATTGTTAATGCAGTCCTCCAAGGTGCTCCTGTCACCGACACCTGACTTCTCAACCTCGGCACTGCTACATTTGGAGCAAATCGTAACGGAGCTGCCTTGTGCATTATGAGACAGAATTATTAGCAGAATCTTTGTCTTTTTCCAGTAGCATCGCCCCTCCCAATTATAAAACAAAAATCTCCAGATGAATGTGTACTCAGTCTGCCAGGCCTGCAGTTCTATCACTCAGAAAACAGAGGTGGGAGGATATAGCTGCTTGTTCAAATCCAGTCTGGAATACCTTGGCTCAAAATACTAAAAGAAAAAAGAAAAAGAAAGAAAGAAAGAAAGGAAGGAAGGAAGAGAGAGAGAGAGAGAGAGAGAGAGGAAGAAAGGAAGAAAGAAAGAAAGAAAGAAAGAAAGAAAGAAAGAAAGAAAGGGAAGATTGTGTCCCTAACTAGCTATTCCAGTTCCAGTTAAGAGACGTTCTTTAAGCCAGGATGGTGGCTCATGCCTTTAATCCCAGCAGAGGCAGGCAGATCTCTGAGTATGGGATCAGCTTGATCTACAGAGTCAGTTTTGGACAGGTAGGGCTACACAGAGAAGCCCCGTCTCAAAAGCAAAGCAAAGCAAAGAAAAACAAAAAGAGAACTCATTTATGTTTACAACAAGCTGGTAACATATTAAATTGTGTATTATGGCAAGTGGGATACACCAAGATTTATTTACCGTGCCACGGAGCAGGTTCTGGCAAGAGTTTTAAAATGGTATACTGGCGCTACCACCCCACCCCACCCTGGGTGGCTACATCACAGGATCTGAATGCAGAGTTCTAGAACATTGTCCCATAGATTCTGAGACCTCCTGCAGGTCAGAGAGAGATGTCTGGCTGGCTGTTCGGCACTCACATCTCAAACTGTTTATCTCAAACGGTTAATGTGACCCTGTCTTTTTCTAATTCTTCCTTCATCTGACTGCTTGATCTCTATTTGAAGGCTGGCAAAAAAAAACTATGCAGCTGTCAGCTGGGGCTGTAATTCGATAGTAAATTATGCAATTCCAAGTACTGACAAAATAAAAACCATAGGACCCCAGAGATGGCTCTGTGGGTAAAGGGAAGGTTTAATGGTTAGTGTATTCATTAATTTTCTATTGCTGTGATAAAACACCATGATCAATCAACTTGTAAAAGACAGGGTTCAATTGGGCTTATGATTTCAGAGAAATAAGAGTCTATGACAGTGGGGCAAAGGCATAGTGGCAGAGAGCATGTTAGGATGGGTAAGAGGCTTTGAAGCCTCTAAGACTGCCCCTATGACACACCTCCCCCAACCAGGCCACACCTCCTAATCCTTAAACAATTCGCCACCTAAAGAACAAGTATTCAAACCCATGAGCCTGTGGAGGCGGGGAACCTCCTCTTTCAAACCACCGTTAGAATGCCAGGTTTGGTCACTTAGAGTTTCAGCTTCACAACAGTACTTACTTGACCCCTTCTTCTCTCTGCTTATCCTGTCTGACTCCCGGACGTTTAGCCTTGAGTTTGATCTAACACGGATCTGTCTACCTGTTACCCAGGCAAAGAAAGATTATAAAAACTTGAAGAAGTTTGAGACAAAGCCAACTCCCACATTCAAACCCTGAGGAGATTTTACCATCCGCTTGTTCCTGTAAAAAACATCTGAACCACAGTGGTTATTAAGTGTTTTTAAATACCCATGCTTGTACTTACCAAGATGACCGCCAGGTGGCTCTATTTGCCCGCAGTTTAAAGCCCAGCAAGGACCGCTGCCTTTGAATCTTACCGGTGTTTGTTTGTTTGTTTGTTTGTTTGTTTTCTTTTGGTTTGGTTTGGTTGGAGTTTTTGTTTGGTTTTTTGTTTGGGTTTTTTTTTTTAGTCAATTCCTTACCTCTTTCACTAAGTAGAAATTTGCAATGACAAGATGCACTCATTCCTGCTGAGTAAAATCTGACACGACTCAAAAGAAACAAAATGTATGCAAGGGACACAGACTTTGGAAGGATCTTCCTGGAACCCTAGTTCTATAATTTATCAATACCAGGTAGTTGGTAAATTCAACACCTACCCACCCCCAGCTCTCTGCAGACCTGATTTAACTTAAAACAGGAGCCATTGTTAAGTCAAGCTTGCCGATTTGGTGCCAAAGTTCACATACAAAAGACTGGGAGGCTTCCTGACTTCTCAGGTTAGTAAGAAAAAATATTGAAGCTTAGAGTGGTGGCTCTCGCTTGTGACCTCAGCACATGGGAGATTAAAACAGAAGTTTAGCTGGGCTACAGCAAGTATTGGTGTTAAGAGAGAAAGATAGATAGATAGATAGATAGATAGATAGATAGATAGATAGATAGATAGATAGATAGATAGATAGATGGATGATTGATAGATAGATGATTGATAGACAGTTAGATGGTATAGATAGATAGATAGATAGATAGATAGATAGATAGATAGATAGAGACAGACAGACAGACAGACAGCTGCTGCTGCTGCTGCTGCAACAGGATCCTTAGGGGAAAATCCTGGTCAGTGTGACCTGACTTATGTTTGTCACAGGTGCAGAGTTGTGTCTGGTAAGCAGATGCTGGAGTTCCCAGGTATTTGCACCTCTTAATAATGAATTGTACAAAGATGCATTAAAAATTTACAGGAATGCCCTGGGTTCAGTCCCCAGCTCCGAAAAAAAGAAAAAAGAAAAAAATTTACAGGAATGGTGGTGATTTATGAAAAACAAGATAAAGAGTTAACTGGAGATGTGCCAGGCTTCAACCTGTAGTCTGACTCCAAACCAGCAATAAACCCTAACCATAACCATAACCATAACCATAATAATAACCTAAACCCAACACTAACCCTAACACTAACCCTAACCCTAACCCTAACCCTAGCCCTAGCCCTAACCCTAACCCTAACCCTAACCCTAACCCTAACCCTAACCCTAACCCTAACCCTAACCCTAGCCCTAGCCCTAGCCCTAGCCCTAGCCCTAGCCCTAGCCCTAACCCTAACCCTAGCCCTAGCCCTAACCTTTGGCTGAAGTAGTTCATGGGCCATTAACCAAGTATCTACTTCTCCCAAGCTTAGGGCTGTTCTGGGCTTGCTCTTTTTGGTTGAAGAAGCTCAAGTAACTTAGGGGCTTCCAAACTTTCCTCCTAGGCTCTCTTTCATATGTTGATCTCCAGACCCTCCTCCTCCATGGCTTCCTATTTTCCTGCCTCAGAAATATGCACTTATGTGTACGAATTGAAACGCACAGTGCGGAGGGCTTCCTGAGACCAAAGTCAAAACCAAAACAAACAAAAAAGGATTTTGAGGATAGCCAGGGCTCTGTAGTGAGAATAAGCCCAGCCAGGGATACACAGTGAGATCCTGTCTCAGTTAGAAAAGATATCCCAATGCCTTGGTTTTCTTGAATTTCTAAAGAAATCAGGGGACAGAAATACACACTGGAAATGTCCTTGTTTGCATTTATGCAAACTGGGAATAGAATGAACTGAATTGCTCTCCCTGCCACCTGTGGCAGTCTTATCCTTTACAGAAAACCATGAGGCAAAAGCCAGAAGCTATGTGGATTTGCTGTGAGACAGTTTTACCAGTCCACTGGATGGGAGGGGTTTGATTTGGTCTCTGGTTGTCCTCACTCTCAGAAGGCTGCCTCCTGGATTCTCAGAATGGAGATGCTGCTGTATATTATCAGATAAAATATGCACAGTGTGTCGGCTAAGACCTGTAACCCCAGGACTCTAGAGGAAAAGCCCAGAGAATCAGAGGTGAAAGGCCATTCTTCACTGTATAAGCCTGAGTATAACCTGGGGTACTCATGAGACTGGTTCAACCAGTCCACAACCAAAAATAGTTGCTATGGTTACAGCTAAAGATTCCAAGGCAAGAGAGAGTTGCAGTATTAGGGTTTCCTGTAATTTGTCACTGGAGTCTAAGCAATGACATGTATAAAGTGAGTGACAGTCATCAAGCCCCAAACTTCTCTTAGCCTGTCTGAAACAATGAATCTGAGGAGCTGGAGAAATGGCAATCTGGAGGAGCACTTACCAGAATAGCTACAATCACAGCAATCCAGTTCCAGGGTCTCTGACGCCCTCTTGTGGTCTCTACAGGCACCTACCCTCATGTGCACACACACACACACACAGTCACACATAAGTAAACATAAAGGACATCTTTAAAATAAGAAATTCACATCACTGCCTTCCTCAAGCGGTATTGTTTCCGCCAGAGCTGAATCAGTAAAATAAACTAGCGTTTTAACATGTGGGATTTAATGAGAGAGTTTACTATACAGAGAATTTAAAGAGGGAATGTACTGGGGCTAGAGAGATGGCTCAGCGGTGAAGAGCACGGACTGCTCTTCCAGAGGTCCTGAGTTCAAATCCCAGCTCATAACCATCTGAAATGAGAGCTGACACCCTCTTCTAGTGTATCTGAAGACAGCTACAGTGTACTCATATACAGTAAATAAATAAATAAATAAATAAATAAATAAATAAATAAATAAATAAATAAATAATAGGGAATATGTTATCCAAAGAAACCACTGAGTTGGTTCACTTGAATAGTTAGGTAAGTGTTGTACTTCTTCTTTTTAATTTTACTTTTTAGACTTTTATTTTATCTTGCATGCATGGATGGGTAGATGGATGAAGAATGGATGGATGGATGGATGGATGGATGGATGGATGGACAGATAGACAGATGGACAGACAGACAGTGTGCATGCCTGGTGTGGAAGGAGGTCTAAAGAGGGTATCAGCCTCCCCTGGAACTGAAGTTACATACAGATAGTTGGGGGTCACCGTGTGGTTTCTATGATCCAAACCAGGGTCCCCTGCAAAGAGCACCAAGTGATCTTAACCCCTGAACTCACTGACTCTCCCGCCCCTTCATATTATGTCTTCAATTTTCCTGGACAGCTTTCTTGCATCTGTTTTTTGTTTGTTGTTTGTTTTGTTTTTAACTGTTCAGATGATAGAGACAGGTCCCATTTGGATCAACTCCTAGGAGAAAGAATAGCATTACTTCTTTGTTCTTTATCGGAAAACCTCAAACTAGATAGTAATCTTAGGATCTTTTGTACAGGATTTAAAAAAGAAAAATCAAGCCTATACCCCAGGGCCAAAGATAGCATTCAGCCTCCATTCTTTTGACCAATAATCAAAGTCCTGGGGTTTCAATTCCTGCTTTAACAAGTTGCTGATTATGAGGGAAGGGCCCCTCTTCAATGGCCTAAGAGCTAGTTTTATAACCATTTACTCTTATATTCAACCCATGAATTTTGAAGAGACAAAGAAGTTGTCATTAAGACTCGGGACATGGTTCAGTAGATAAAGTGCTTACTCTAAAGACTCAAGTTCAAATCCCCAACACCCACTTTAAAAGCTGGGCTTGGCTGAGTGTAGGAGTGCTGCTAACCACAGCGTTGAATGAGTGGCAGATCCCAAGAGCTCTGGCCAGCAAACCTAGCTACAAGAGATCCCATCTTAAGGCCAAAGGTGGAGAGTGATGAAGGAAGACATCTTACTATCCTTTTCTGGCCTCTGGGTGGAGACACGCCCACACGGGTGCACTGCATGTGTACGTGTGTGCCACACTCACAATGACTTGGCATTCTTCCTACTTCCCGACGTAAGCCCCTCTGCTCTGCTTCCTGCTCCCTGCCAGGATGCTCATGAGGACAAGAGACCATGGACTTGTAGCTTCTAGAGCCGTGAGCCAAAATAATTTTTCCTCCTTTAAGATGGGTCCTGGATAAGTTTTGTTGTTGGTGGTGGTGGTGGTGGTGATGGTGGTGGTGGTGGCAGTGGTTTGGTTTGTTTGCTTTCTGTCAACTTAGCACAAACTAGAGTCACCTGGGATGGGGGACACTCAACTGGCCTTTGGCCCTGTTGTGGGGCATTTTCTTGATTTATGATTGATGTGGGAGAGCCCCAACCTACTGTGAGCAGTACTATTCCCTAGGCAGGTGGTCCTACCCTTTATAGGAAAGTAGGCTGAGCAAGTCACGAAGAAGTCAGTGAGCATCATTTCTCTACCTCAGTTCCTGCTCCAGGTTCCTGCCTTGGCTTTCCTCACGAATAGACTCTAACCTGGAAGGTATAAGAGAAAATAAATCCTTTTACTCCAATTTAGTCTTTGATTTGGACAAGCAGGTTGCTGCTTTCCGGTGACTGAGGAGGAAGGACCATTGGGAATCAGAAATAAAGAAGATAAGAAAGGTGGTCTCTTCAAGAGGAAAAGCCGAGTTCCCAGGAACAAAAACTTTAACTCTGTTAAGGCCCTGGCTCCAGCCTCAGACTAGACCTTGTCATTTCTGCCCTTGGGCAAGGCCACAGAACTGGATTCCCTTCATGGGGGTCTCTGAGGAAGCCTTGAATCAGCCTGGCTCTCACCAGGGTTTGGTCAGTGTTTTATCACTGCAACAGAAACCAAACTAGAACATGTTATCGGTTCAGATATTTGTCATAGAAATGAAAAGCTAGCACAGGATGATGTCAAGGCGATACACGATTGGACAATAGAGAGTGGGGCAGGGACAAAGTTTTTGTAAAGCAGAAGAGAGGAAAAAGGAGAGAGATCATGATGGAGTCTATGGAGGAGGATGGTTGAGATTTTGGTGAACGAGGTCGATTTTATCTTGTCTAAGTAGGCAGTTTATATCTTTATCAATTGGCGGTGAATTTATCGTGTGGATGAATTATGGATTGAGGATTGAACATGTAAATCTCATTGCTAAACTACAAGTTTCTGGAACTTTGATTTTACTAGGCTAAAAAGGACATTGTGTGAAAGAAATGGCCGACAGGCAGTTGGAACGTTTGGGTCTGGTTCTGTTACCTGTGTGGAGAACTCGCAGGGCTCAAAGAATGAGGTGAGTGTGTGTGTGTGTGTGTGTGTGTGTGTGTGTGTGTGTGTGTGTGTGTGTGTTGTTGTTGTTGTGTGTGTGGTATCGTAAATTCTCTGTAGTACCAGTAATGCAGAAAATGTTCACTACTTAAGCTTCTCTTTTGCTAGAGAGGAAACGTCAACACTGACGGTCACATTACAATTGGTATGTTAGCCACAAGAAAGTAATAGCCAAGAGTAGGTTGTAGTCTCAAGTCTCAAGTGTCCCTCTAAATGCCAAGGGAATAAGGACCGCTTATGGACTTCGTGGGTGTTTGCTCTAACATGTCCAGCTTGGTTCATCTACACCTGTTGATCTTTGTTAGAAAATGACTATGCTAAGAAAGTGTCTTGTGTTGGTTGTGGTGGCGCACACTTTTAATTCCAGGATTGTGAGTTTGAGGCCAGCCTGACCTACATAGCAAATTTCCAGGGCAGCCAAGGTTACAGAGTGTGGCCCTGTTTCAACAATTTTTTTTCTTCCAAACATCAAACAATGAATTTAAATTACCAATAGCCCCAAGTAAATGAATAACTACCAGCAAACCAGACCTAGAGGCTCTCTCAAGCTGGTAGCTCTCTGGTTAAAGTAATTTTGTCATTAAGCAGTAACTGGTACCTACTTGAACTGCCTGTTTATCAATGGACGTTTTCTCTGCTTTTAGCACTTGCAGTGACTGTTGGGGACTGAGAGAATTGCACTATAGATGGCATAGAAAGACAGAAGGGTTGTTCTGATGCTGAGAGCAGAGGAATCCAGGTACATACCAAGGATCCTTTAGTTAACAGTTAACTAGAAAAGATTTCCAAGTTAACTAGGGCAATTCAACTTCTCCCAGGCCCATTTTTTCTCTTGTAGATGTGTACAAAGCCTCATCTACATCTAATAGCCTCAAAGAGGTTATTATAAGTATGGAATGAATCCATGTTTGCAGACTGCATGGCAGGTACAGAACTGCATGTGCCGATGCAAGTTAGCTACTCTTCTCCTTGCCTGGGTCTTGTAACAACAAAAGTTTTACCAGGGTTGTTGGGGTGGGGGGGGGCAGGATGGGGCAATGGCATAGAAGGCAGAGAGATAAAAAGGTTTAAACTGTCATCAGTGGCCTACCCAGCTATGGATTCTGTGAGCCAACTACCCTAGCTGTCATATCAGATGTGACCTGTTAAGAGGTTTGCTAGTTGTGCTGAGACCTCTAGAGATGCTCTTTGTATGAGTCACCACCCATTCTTGGATGGTTTATCTATAGCTTTTGGTATTTGTTCAAAATTGACTATACGTTAAAGAAAAAAATTTTTAATCACATAAGCCTTATAATGTAGTCAAAGGTCAACCAACAGCCATTCAGAATGAGTGAATGACCACCAGGAAACATGACATCAGGGAGATCATGTCAGGTTGGCAGCTCTCTGATTAAAGTAGTTATTAAACACTAAGTGTGCGTGTTCAACCCATCTATCAACAACAAAGGTTTGCTGTGTTTTAGCTGTGGAATTGTTGGGGCGGTTCTGGGAAAGTGTTTGTCAACCATAGAAAAGCTAGGACCATCTGGGAAGAGGAAATCTTAACTGAGAAAATATCTCCCTAATATTGGTCTGTAGGCAAGTCTCTGAGGCGTTTTCTTAACTATTGATTCATGTGGGAAGACCCAGTCTACCATTGTTAGTCCCACTCCTGGGAAGATGGCCTGAAGTTGTACAGAAAAGCAACTTGATTAAGCCAGGGAGAGCAAGGCAGTAAGCACACTCTTACATATTCCTGCCTCTAACTTCCCAGTTTGAGTTCTTGCCCTGACTTTCCTTCATGGTGGTCTACAAGGTAAAGATGAAATGAACTAATTTCCTCCTCAAGATGCTTTGAGCCATGGTGTTTATGAAAGAAACAGAAAGCAAGTTTAAAAATAAATAAGCAAATAAAAGATTTTAAAATTAAACGAGCACAGGGCACTGATATTCAGATGCTTAAGTGAAAGAGGACTCAGAGCTGTG
This sequence comes from Rattus norvegicus, assembly GCF_021556685.1. Lineage (NCBI taxonomy): Eukaryota > Metazoa > Chordata > Mammalia > Rodentia > Muridae > Rattus > Rattus norvegicus. The sequence continues at coordinate 57,545,298 of NC_141552.1, read as the reverse complement.
AAGAGAAGGAAACTATGAGATGATGGTTGTCTAACGTGGGTCTGACATCTTTCCATCTTTCCATGGGTGTTGATGAACGAAAGGAGTCACTGTTGGATGCAGATACTGAGCAACATGAGTAGGATAAAGAAACAACAGAGACAGTAGTGAAGGATAAGTATGTGTTTGGAGGAAGAATTTTGGTTTCTTTCAAAACTCAGAAATGAGAATAGGTTTTTGTTTAATCCCAACGATGGGGCTGCTTCACAGCTGGTGACTCTGATTTGCTTCCAACACTGACAGAAGCATGCTATAGATAATGTATGTGACTACGTGACGTTGGGGACTCTGGGGAGTTTTCAGAGGGTATATAAACTCTAGGGCCCCAAGAGGTGAAGGCGAGGGGGTCGCTGTTGGTTGTGGTTTGTTATTATAACCAAACTTAAGGAAGAAGAAGAAAAATTAGATATCCTGATACCGAAGATCAAACTTTCCCTAAGAACTCAATGCCCCTAATCAGCAGGAAGTAGTCTAACCATAATGCCACTCCCTTTCCCTCTGTCCTTTTTTTATCTCCTATCTAGTGCTAGGGGATTGAAAGGGTAGAAAAAGAGAAGGGTGAAAGAAAGAAGAACTACTAAGTAGCCAAAGTCTGGCCGTGTGTGTGTGTGTGTGTGTGTGTGTGTGTGTGTGTGTGTGTATGTGTGTGTGTGTTGTGTGTGTGTGTGTTGTGTGTGTGTGTTGTGTGTGTGTGTGTGTGTGTGTGTGTGTGTGTTTTCCTATTCTTTAACATGCTCCACAGTGTGTGTGATAGATTGGTTTCATAACTCAGGAAACTTATTTTCTCAAAAGGTATTCTTTCAGTTTACTTGCTGTTGCTGTGATAAACACTATCATCAAAAGCAACTTGAGGACAGAAAAGTTTATTTGGCTTATATTTCCAGGTCATAATCCGTTATCCAGGGAAGCCAGGGCAAGAACTTGAAGACAACAAGTGAGTCAGAGGTCATGGAGGAGCACTGCTTACTGGCTTGCTCCCTCAGGCTTGTGTTCAGTCACCTTTCTTATATACCCCAGGCCCTCCTGCCTAGGACTGATACTGCCTACAGTGGGCTAGACCCTTCTTCAGCAGTTAGCAATCAATAAAATGCCCCAAGAATATGCCTAAAGCCAATCCGATGAATGTAATTCTTAAATTGAGATCCCCTCTTTTTTAGCTGTATGAATTATAAAAGAAAGCATTTAGTTTGGGCTTGTGGTTTCAGAGGGTTAGCGTCTATGATGGTGGAGCAAAGGCACAGGAACGTCTGAGAGTTCACATCTTGATCACATACAGAAGGCAGAGAACACATGCTGGGAATGGCACGAGTCTTCTGAAACCTCAAAGCCTGACTCCAGTGACGCACTACTCCCATAAGACATACGTCCTAAAGTACCATTACATGGCAGCCAACTGTTCAAATGCCCTAAGCTATGGGGGACGTGTATCTTTCAAACCACAACAGTATGGTGATTTCAATAAGAATGATCTCCATAGGTTTGAATATTTGGGTCCCAGTTAGTGGAACTGTTTGGTAAGGGTTAGAGGGTGTGGCTTTATTTGAGGAGGTGTGTCACTTGGGTAGGTTTTGAAGTTTCAAAGTTCCTCACCATTTGCAGTTTGCTTTCTCTGTTTCAGGCTGGTAGTTAAAGAGATGATAATAATTGCCCACTTTTGACTTTTTGTAATATAATGAAGAAAAAATCACTCTTAACTTTATCTGTTCTTGCTTCTCTCTGAAATGCAGAATGTCCTAGGAGGCAGTATGTGCTGCACAGCCTGGATTCCTCCTCATAATTCTCCTCCTTATCCTCGTGAATGCAGGGATTACAGGTGTGAGCTTCAATGCTTATCTTGACACTTACCTGTGTGGGTGTGGGTGTGGCCTGCTTGTCTTTTTGTACACCACTTGCATACAAGAGCCCATGGAAATCAGAAGATGGCATCTAGTCCCCTGGAATGGTGTTACAGGCAATTATGAGCCAGTGATGTGGGTGGGAGGAATCAAACTTAGGCACCCGGAAAGAGTAGCAAACACTCGTAACTACTGAAGCCGTCTGTCCTGTCCTCCATCTTGGGTTTTTAACCTAAGTATTTCATGCTATAAATTTTTTCTCTAAATGCTGCTTCATTTCAAACAGTGAATTCTGATGTGTTGTATTTTCATTTGAGTTTATTTTAAAGTATTTTCCAATGTCTCCCCAACTTTGTGTTTTACCTGTCGTTTGCGGAGAAATCTGTCATTTAATTTCCAAATATTTAGAGATTTTTACAAGAATTGTTCTGTTATTTCTTTCTAATTTGATACCACTGTGGTCAGAGAACATACTTTAAATGACTTCAATGTTTTGAAAGTGTAGTAGGTTTTGTTCTGCGGGCCATTCGTGGATGGTTTCTGTGCTCTTGAAGAGAAAATGTATTTGTCAAATGAACTCTTCTATAAATGTCCCTCAGAGCCAGTTGACTGGTCGTGGTGGTTAGCTCTCTATTCTTGCAGATTGTCCTCCTGTTTTATCAATTACTGACAGTCAAATGGCATCATCTCCAGCAGTAAATGGGGGTGCTCTGTCTATCTTTCATTTCTAGAAGTTTTTTCTCTATTCATTCTGCGGTTATGTTATTAAAGTTAATATCTCATTCTGTTAGAGTTCTAAAAGTAAAGTTTGTTTTGCTTCCCTGGCATCCATAAATACCTTCATTATGATGTTATGTATCTTTGACCTCTTAGCGTTTTCTTGGCTTTCTATTTTATCCAGACACCATCTTTGCTCCGTTTGGTGGTTTCTCTCTGCATCCTTATATGTTGTTGAATTTCAGTTAAGAATTCTTCTTTGACTCGTTGCTTGATTTGATTTTCAAGTTTTACACCTACATGGACTTCCCCGTTTTGTTCCCCTGTTCATTTCTTGACTCTCTTGTGAACAAGAGAGGAGGGATTGTGTGATACCAACATTTTAAATTTATTGAGACAAGCTGTGTGCCCTCAGTTGTAGCTGCATAGAAAGGGGGAATGTCAGATACACATCTGTCAGATGTAGATGGCTTACAGCCCTGATCAAGTCTTCAATGCCCACACTGAACTAAAATCTTGGTATTCTACATAGATTGTTTGCAGAAATATTTGGATTTGTCCCTCATGTGTTTTGATGTTCATTTTGGGATCTGGGTAACAGTTACTTTTCTTTTGCTGTGATAAACACTATGACCAAGGGAACTTTTAGAACAAAGAGCTTATTTTGACTTGTCGTTTGTCTTAATTACTTTTCTATTGCTTCAAAGAGACACCACAATCAAGGCAACTTATAGAAGAAAGCATTTAATGGGAGCTCGCTTACACTTTTCAGAAGGTTAGTCGTAATCATCATGGAGAGGAGGACGGCGCCAGGGAGGCAGGCATGATGCCGAAACAGTAGCCAAGAGCTTGCATTGATCTACAGGCAGAGAGGCAGAGAGGGAAGGAGACTGGGTCTGACTCACAGTGATACACTTCCTCCTCCAACAAAGCCACACCTCCTCTGACAAGGCCACACCCCTTCCCACAAGGCCTTGCCACCTAATCTTTCCTAACAATCTGGGAACTAAATATTCAAAATACCCATTAATGGGGGCCATTCTCATTCAAACCATTGTGTTCTGCTCCTTGGCCTCTGTACTTTTATAAGCCATCATAATGCAAAATGCAATTTGTTCAACCTCAAAAATCCCCGTAGTCCTTCACAGCCCCAATACTGTTTAACAAAGTCCAAAGTCCATCTCTTCTGAGCCTTAAGGCAATCTTTGTAACCCCCTGTAAAACCAAAAAGCAAATTACATACTTCCAACACAATATGGCACAGAATGTACACTACCATCAAAAAACGGGAGGAAAGTGGATATAGTAAAAGAATTCTGGACCAAAGCAAAACTGAAACCCAGTGGGGCAAACTCCAAATTCCGCAGCTCCGTACCCAGAGTCTAGGGGCTTAGGTGGCTCTTTGGATCTCTCATTCCGTCAGCTTTGCTGATCGCAGCACACTTCTCTTGCTCTTGGTCTGGTTGGCTTCTTGGTAGGTATCCCCTAGCTCTGGCATCTTCACTAGCTTGGCGTCTCCAACACAATCCAGGCTTCACCTTCTCAGCTTCATGCAATGGCCTCTCTATATCCATTTTGCATTAGGGGTAAACTCAGCTACTGCTCCGGCACCGTTCCTGCCTGGCACAAAGCTCCCCATCACGACGATCAAGCAAACTACCAATTTGGCGATATATATATATGTGTGTGTGTGTGTGTGTGTGTGTGTATATATATGTATATATGTCATATACATACACATACATATCATATACATACATCATATACATATACACACTATATAAATGTATTTATATAGTGTGTATATGTATATGATGTATGTGTATATGTATGTGATGTATATGTACATGATGTATATGTATATGATATGTGTGTATGATGTACGTGTATATGTATATGATATATATGTGTATGTGTATATGCATGTGGTGCATATGTATGTGACATATATATCTTGCCTTGGTCACAATGTCTTTTCACAGCAGTAGAACAGTAACAAGTAACTAACACATCCTTCTATAGGGAGGAGTGGCCATCACCGCAGGGAGCTATGGCGGCAACCATGCTGCCAGGAACAGGAAGCTGAGAGCTTATCTTCCACCACCACCATGAAGGGCGGAAGGGACCAGATCAGGGAGGCTGACGAGGGTGCCTAACGGGTAAAATTGTGTTACCAGCCTACCACCATTCTGCACTGGCTCTTCTCCACACCTGCTCCGGACCCCCGACACCATTTCTGATCCAGCTCCTGCCTCCAGTGATGAAGCATAGTAGGCTTCCTTGATCCTTTCTGTCCCTCTGTCTTCCCTGAGAGCAAGTTTGTCCACAATCCCTGTTGCTCTTTTGACTCCCCTTTCTCACTCTATTCCTCCACTTAGGGCCTCTTGGAGTTCCCACACACATAACTGAAGACCATAGCTGAGGACCCTCCAGGAGTCTCCAGCACCAACCTTTCCTGCCTTCTTTACTTCTCCTCTAACCTGGGCCCCTAAGAACTCCCTCTTACCCCAGCAACTCACGCATCTGAACACATCATGCTGGATATAGACACAGCTCCCTAATCTGACACTGTGGAGTCCTCTGCCATTCCCCAGACACCACACCCTGGCTTCCATGCAGCAGAAGTTGGCTAAAACATCACAGTTTCCATCGCCCAGTGACACTTAGGGCTCATCCATCCTAGGGTCACCTCAGACTTACATCTTTTCTTATTTATATTCATTCATTCATTCATTCATTCATTCATTCGTAAGTTCGTTCATTCATTCAATGTACAAGTGTGCTCATCTGCAAATACACCTGCATGCCAGAAGAGGGCATCAGATCCTAGTATAGACAGTTGTGAGCCACCAAGTAGTTGCTCCTGAGAATTGAACTCAGTACCTCTGAAAGAGCTAAACCAGCTGGAGAGAAGTAAACCAGCTCATATATTTTTACTTAACTTTCAAACTTTACTTAAATTTTTGTTTTCCTTAATCTTCAAGCTTACTATAAATTATATCACTTGAAGACCATAACTTAGAAGGTTGCAGGTTCATATACACAGGCACTGTGAAGACACCAAGTGTGACTTTCTCTGAAGAAGTCTACACTCACGTCTTAGCATGTATACCTCTATGACTCTCTGTCTAAACAGTTAATAACCACGAACTGCTCCACTCTGGATCACCATGATAGTCTTTCCACAGAGCAGTCAACGATCTCGCTTTAAGTGAATGGAAGTGAGGTGTGGGAGGGGGAGGGATCCCTCCAGCATCTGGTGGCACTGGCTGTTGGGTTCCAACTGCTGTTGTTAAGACTTTGAGTGCTTGCTCCTTGGGAAAGGATGATCTTGTCGGACACACAATGTTTAGGGATCCAGACTGTGCCATCTACACATGTCACTGGCTCCTTAACCTGGTCCTTGTGAAGGAGTCAAGGACAGCAGCTTCAGAGTCAATGTCTTCTCAAGGCCAAGTGCTGACCCGAGATGAGGAATCTGCCCCATCACCTGTTGGGATCCATTTCACCAAGTCACAGCCTTCACGGTTGCCAAGGGTGTGGAGTGTTGGCCACTATTTCCAGGCATGAGAATCGGGACAGCTGTCACTTCTGTCATGAGTCTTTTCCCCATATAATAAAATCTAGAGCTGACAGTCACCCTAGTGTTGTTCTGAAGAAAACTGAGAAGTATGTTAAACTTAGTGGGGACACTGGGATGGAATGGATACGGGCTGTACACTCCTGTTGGCTCAGTTCATGTTTCCACCCAGTGTGTGTGTGTGTGTGTGTACATGCAAGTATACATGGTACATGTGTGGAGGTCAGAGGACAACCTTGAGGGTTGGTCCTCTGAAGCCTTTCCCCACTTCTTATGATGCAGAATCTTTCATTGGCCTGGAACTTGGCCATGTAGACCTGGCTAGCTAGGCCACAGGCTTCCAGGAGTCCCTCTGACCCCATCCTCCATTGCATAGAACTGGGCTTACCGATGTATGCTGCCACGCTCTACTTTTAATATGTCTTCCTGGGTCTGAACTCACGTCCTAAAGCAATCGCTTTAGAGACTTAGCTACCGCCAAGCTGTTACTGTCACCTTTCAGAAGACAGTGGTGATGTCGGGGCTGGCTGGACTCAACCAAATATAATTGCAAGTGTGGGATGTTTAAAATCTCCCCTGCTCCCCCCATCTCCCGCGCCCCATCTCAAAAGTGCGCTTCTTCACATACTGTTCTCCAAATACAGCACTGTCACCAGGCTCATCAGCTCCAGGCCTTTTCCCTTTTAAATTCTGCCCCGTTTGATATAAATATCTTAATCTGGGTAAATGTGATCAATATCCAAACACATCCACGCTGATCAGATTTGGAGCTTTATTGTGCGATGAAAAAAAAAAAAAAGCAAACCTAAAATTTGATTCCAAGCATATGTAATTTAGCTCTTGGGAGCAGGGCATTATTCACAAAAGAGAAAAGATATTTATTTGAAGAACAGAATATATTCAGACTTGTTTATTCCTACAAAACCCATTTCCTCAAGCCTTAAATTTATGCTGCTGTGTTTAAGCAATGAAGTTATTTTTATAAAACCTAGTTAAGCAATTTAATGGGAATAGCATCGTTAGAATAAAAAATTGCACACATGCGTTACTCTGAAATAGTATTATTTGAGTCCAACTTTCAGCTTCTAGTGACAAATTGCCCTTCATAGACTGAAATGCATAATGATAGTTGAAGAAATATATATGTAAAGAAAGTAAAAATACATTGCTGTCATATATAAAAGGAGACCGTAAGGATACACACGTGAAGGAAAGGGACATTTTTCTTTTGTCCTTGTTGTCTAGATAGAGCCTCACAGAGCCTAGAATGACTTTAAACTTGCAGTTCAGTTGGTAGGGCATGACCTTGAACTCCTTATCCTCTTACCTCCACCTCCCCAGTGCTGGGATTATAGGCTTAAGTGTCCCATTCTTGTGAACCCAGCTCTTCCGGCCTGCTGACAAGCTCTCTACCAAATGAAGTGCACCCCCAGCCCTGCTCCTTCTTTCTCTAGTTTCTTTGACCTCACCGTCTCCTGCTCTTCTCCAGCCTGAATGCTGCTCATTGGCTAGAAGCTATTATAGAATAAGAGGAGAAACTGATCAAATAGGTATGCTGACTTGAGGAGTGGGGGATGGGGTTTAAGAAAGCCAGAGTCCAGGAATTTCAAGAGTCAGATGAGAATTTTGACAGCCATCCCTGCTCTGATGTGGCAAGGAAGAGGCACATCCCACCAGGGGATGTGGCCAGCAACTGAAAGTGAGGACCACAGGCTAAGAGGGTGGAAAAAAAAATCAACATCGTGCTAGAAAAGCTATGGATTGTTTAGCACCCTGAATCTCTGACTTCAGACATTCTCATCAACCAAATAGAGTCACAGACGGCACAGTATTTTGACTACAATAAACTGCATATTTGATGGTGGTCCCGTGAGGCTGCGATGGAGATGTCAAACTTCTGTTGCCTAGAGATGTTGTTGGTGTCCTGGTGTAGTAAATTTTATGCGTGTTCTGGGTGACAGTGGTAAATACAGCTTTACACAGTAATGAAGCACACACAACTCACAATCCTTGACAACAGCGACAATGTGTTGGCTTATATGTTTAGCATATGCTATGTCTGAAGGTAGTTTTCGGTCCCCGTCAAGGACCCTGGTGTGACAATTTTGAAAAGCACTGTGTGCCTGGAGCGGGTGGAGCCATCCAAGATGTCCTTGGGTGACTTGGAGACACCGCTTTGAAAGGAGACCGTGCTCATCCTATGTTTGCTCTGCATTGAGGTGTGACTACTTGTTCTTGCCACGATCTGCTACCCTCGCCGTTGGCCAGTTCACTGGGGTGGCTTAACTTTTGACCTTGAGCCATTAAAAGGACAAGCTAAATAAACCTCACTTTGTTTCACACATGTCTGTGTCAGCTGTCTTGTGATAGTGATGGCGAGAGAGTACAATCAGCTGTGTTTCCAATGGTTGTTTTATTATGTACTTAGAGAACTATATTCTGAAAGCCTGTCACGCAGAAGCCTCATGCAACTTGTGTCTACTACGTGTCTTGAGGGCACTTAGAGGCCTCCTGAAGTTTTGCTCCTACAACCTCAGGGTTCTTTCACGTAGGGTATACTACGATGTTCACATAGCCAGAAAATCAACCAATGACACATTTCTCAAAATGTATTCCTACCATGACTAAATTAAGAGAGATCTTTCAGGTAGCCCAATCTTGCTTTTTCTGTCTTGAAGAATCATGTATTATTATTATTATTATTATTATTATTGTTGTTGTTGTTGTTGTTGTTGTTGTTATTTTAAGTAGGTCAGGTCTATTCACCTGAGAGGCACAAGGAGAGTGGGAAACAATTTGACAACCTATTACCAGAAGTCCCTTTCTTACCATGTCTGGGTCATTATTGTATGATTCCCCTTTGTCACATGAAGAGTAATATTACAATGAGTTATGATAGAAACATGGTCTGTCTCTGCGTACCTATGAGTACCAATACTGGCATTGCGATTCTGCAATTAATAAATGTAATCTGAGTTTGTTGAGGGGGGACTACCATTGTATTTATCATGACCTGTCTTCCTTGGGAGGATGCTGAGGAGGGGCTTCTTAAGGGATGATAAACTCACATATGTACCGCTTGCTACTGCGACAAGCCTCATCGCTCCACTTCCCCTGAGCTGACTGGGAGAACAGGACACAGTTTTCCCGCTTGCCACCACTTGGCTGGGCACGGTCCCAGTTGAGGAAGGAGACGGCGAATCCGTGGACGTCGAGGAACTTGCCTTCTGTGACCATGTCATTTATGCCTAGCCAAAAGTCATTGACACCTGGCAGGCTCCTCTTACTGTAGTCTCGGAGGGCATTGATTTCGTCGGAATTCCTGGGGACAACCAGGGTTCCTCCCTTGGAAATGCAGTCTTCGTTGGCTTCGTGGTAATGCTTGAGGCCTTCCGAAGCAAGGTAGCATTTCTTATGAACTTTGGTGCCTCGAAGACAGACTGTGAAGACGGAAGGGTTGGTGATGTCATAGGATGCCTTTTGGGGTGTGATATGCTTTATACTATCAAGCACTGGTAAATGTTTGTGTAATGACTAATGGGTTGACAGTCATGACTTAGCCATTGATGAGTTTGTTGGTGCCAGACAGACACACAGTAATAACCACGTCATGCATCTTCAAGCAACCCCATGACACAGTGGTGCTATCCACATCTATCGGGTTTTTGAGGCTTAGAGAAATTGTTACTCGCAACTTAGGGAGCATATAATGAATTCACAGCCACCTGGGACTCAAAACATAACCTTAGACCCTGGGCTGCTTCGATTTAATTTGTAGCGTAGTTTATGTTAAAAAAAAGTACTTCCTGGGGTTCCCTTTGGACTTTTAGAATGGAACAAAATTTCATAATGAAAGACCAAACACAAGCCACCTGCAGTGGCACATGCCTATGATTAGAGCACCTGAAAGATGGCGACAGAATGCTCGATGTGACTCTGAAATAAGCCCGATCTTCCAGTTCCAGGCCAGTGAGCCCTACATAGACCTTACCTCAAAAACAATGACCAAAGCCAACCAGACAAAACCAATAAGAAAGGAAGGGAGGGAGGAAGGAAGAATAAGAAAGGAAGAAAAAAAGAAAAAGAAAAGACAAAAACTCAGGGAAATAGGGGGTTTTCCCCTACTTTGCTTTCTTTTCGACACAGGATCTCTCCCTGTCCACCCCCAAACTGTGTGCGTGCATGTGTGCGTGTGTGCGTGTGTGCATGTGTGCATGTGTGCATGTGTGCATGTGTGCATGTGTGCATGTGTGCATGTGTGCATGTGTGCATGTGTGCGTGTATAGCAGCCATGGTGCATTTAGCTGTCAGAGGACAACAGGTAGGATTCTATTCTCTCCTTTCATTATGGAACCAAACTGAGGTTGTCAGGCTTGCCGCAAGCACCGTTCTTTGCCTGCTGGGATTTGAACTCAGTTCTTTATGCTTTCACAGCAGGTAATTTGTTAGCTCAGCTATCTATTCCTCCAAGCCCTAAAATATCCTCTGAAGGGCTCAGGATTTCCCACCATTGGTAGACCCTTCACTTATTAGCATTTGCAAAGCCCTGGGTTAGATCCTCTGTCCCACCAGCACAAGGCACTGTGGTACTGGCCTGCAGCCTTAGCACTCTGGAGTTGAAAGCAGGAGGATTGGGAGTTGGAAGACATCCTCCTGGGCTGAAGAGATGGCTCAGTGGTTAAAAGCAATGGCTGTTCTTCCTGAGTTCAAATCCCAGCAACTACATGGTGGCTCACAACCATCTCTTATGAGATCAGAAACCCTTTCCTGGTGTGTATGAAGACAGCTACAGTGTACTTATATCTAGAAAATAAAGAAATCTTTTTTTTTTTAAAAGAAAGAAAGTCATCCTCCATCACATAGTGAACTCTGGGTCAGTCTTGGAAATATGAGAACCCATCTCAAAATATTAAAACTAGGAACTAGAGAAATGGCTCAGTGGTTAAGAGCACTTGTGGCTCCTCCAGATTCTCAGGACTCACATGGTGGCTCACAACTGCTAATGCCCTTCTCTGAGTTCCATGGGTACTGGCATGTACATGGGAGAGAGAGAGAGAGAGAGAGAGAGAGAGAGAGAGAGAGAGAGAGAGATAAAAATAATATGTCTATATACACACATATATATGCATGTAAGCAAAATACCAATACACAAAAAATAATTAAAATATTTAAATGAAAATAAGTAACATGTACTCTTAAGCTACCTCCCCCCTCCCAACCCCCCTCAGCCAAGACAGGAGTTCTCTGTGTACCTCTGGCTGTTTTGGAACTCCTCTATAGCCCAGGCTGGCCTCAAACTCAGAGATTTGTCTACCTCCAAGTGCTGGGATTAAAAGCGTGAGCCATCCCCCAACAGCCCCCCAGCAGCTGCCAAAGTTTATGTGTGTTTCTTTCTTTCTTTCTTTCTTTTTTCCCTACAAGCGGACAAACACAGCAAGCAGTCTGGATGAGTTCAATCCTGGACAATAGCCGTTTCACTTCTACTACCCTTCAGGCCCAGGCGCTGGGGAAGGGGACCTCTTACCTGTCTGCAGAGCTTGCATTTCCTTCAAGGCATTGACTTCCCGCCACAGCTTTTCAACTTGAGACTTCAGGTCACCATCCTTTTCTAGGGGACAATGGTGGGGTGGGGTGGGATAGGGTGTGGGATAGAAAACACATGATTAGAACGAATTAGAAATGTTAAAAAGAAAAAAAAAAGGCACTTTGTAATGCAGAATCCAAGGCAATGGCTTTGGTGAAGCCGGGCCAAATGCGCATGCGCACTGAGAACAATTCAGGAAGCGAACCTGCTTGAGAAGGTCCCCAGGGAATTTGAGGATAGCTTCTTTCTGTTCTCCACTCTCTTTACCAAACTCCGCTGTGTGTTCTGAGAACACTTGTCCACCCTTGACAACGGCATTCCCACTGTTAATCTTTCCTGAACCTTCTTCACTTTCACTTATCTACGATTTCCCCAATGCTTGATGTGCTCCGTTTGGGGCATATACTTTGTGGGATATAAAAAGGTTAATGTTATTTGTTAGTGGAGAATGAAGGTGAGAGTGGTGAGCTAAGGACTTTGGTGGGTTAGTGCCAGGAACCATACTTTCTGGGCCTCACCTCCCTTCACTCTGCATCCATTACTGACGATGTCTGGTAGAGGTGCAGTGGCTCTTGGCTTAGGTGAGTTTATAAAGGACCATTGAGAACTTACCTATGGGGGCATCGCCACAACTATTTCTCCTTATTCCTTGTTCTCCATCCACCTAATTTTCTTCCTTTCCCTTCTTTACATTCTTCTCCCCTCTCCCTTTTTGGCAATATTAGAGACTAAATCCAGGCTCTCATATCTTTTGCATGCTAGGCAAGGGCTCTGCCAACTCTCTCGATTCCTAGTTCCAGCTATTTATTATTGAATGTTCTTAGACGGGACCCAAGACTCTTTGGCTCTGAGTGAGTATCTGTGGCTAAATCTAGATTCCAGAAGAGTGGGGACTGTCTTAGTGACCACTAGGAACTGTGATAAGTCATACCAAATATTACACCTAAATATATTAAAAGACACCATACACGATAGGCCATGAGATCAAATCTCTTGCTGCCCCTGAGGTAGACGCTCAGATCTAGAAGCTCACAGAAGAGCATGCAGAGAAACAGAAAAAGCTGAGTCCATCCACTGAAGGTCTCCTGTCGGTAAAAGACAGAACTCAAATGTAGGCAGAGCTCAAACGTGGGTGTCTCTGGCTTCTAGCCTGTTCTCCCTAACCCTCTGATCTGCCTCTGCAGAGCAGCTGCCTTCCCCCTCCCCTTTCTCCTCAGCACACGGACTTAGGGATGACACGTTAAAACGGTTATGAAGCATCTCCAGCTGTCTCCCTGTGGGCCTGGCAGATAGACACTCAGTTTTGTGGGCTAGGAAGGTGGCTCAGCCGGTAAAATGCTTGCCTCACAAAACAGGAGAACCCAAGTTTAACAAACAAAGCTAGGCAAGGTAACACGCTTATAATCCCACCTTGGGAAGCAGATACAGGCAGATCCCTGAGGCTCCCTGGCATGTCAGCATAGCCTACTTGTCAGAACTCCTGGCCAAGAAAAGAGGCTTCTTCTTCTTTTGAAGGTGAAAATGGGTGACACTTGAGAAATGATACTTGAGGCTGTCCTCTGGCTTCCACATGCATGTGCACACTTGTGAACACATACCAACACATAATGAACACACACACACACACACACACACACACACACACACACACACACACACACAAAAGAAAATCAGTTTTATGTCCCTGTGGTTTTTCAGGACAATATAAAATCCACTATCTTAATTCCCTGTCCCCTTAAACTTGTGCTTCACAAGCAAGATGCTTCCACATTTGGGCTAGGAAACTGTCTTCTAGGGTACTCAGTACCCCCTCCCGTCATCCTCTATTTCCCTTGACATTGTACATCAGTTGTTAAGTGTCCAACAGCTCAGTTCAGGAATACAATTGCCCAAAGATTTTATCCTGCGAGGCCACTCAGACTGGAAAAAACAAAGAGGGCATTTAAGAAGCAAACCCATCAGCTCTCCGGGCCAGGTTTGCAGAGCCCACTGAGGGCTTGCTTCCAACTTCCAAGCTGCCAGCTAGACACATTTCAATCCCCTTCCTTCCAGGTCGGTTTCCAGCTCCTTTGTATTTCAATAAGTAGCTGTAAACGCTATCATTAGCACAAAGATACACATGTTCCTATTAGGCTCCGGGGAGATCATTATGGCAGTCATCTTCTGGGTGACTTGGTGGCTTCCACTCTCTTCCAAACCATCCTTGCTCAGGTGGATGAACAGAAGGAATACCAGGAGGAGCTAGCTCACTCTAAACAGCGTATTTTATTCATTAGTGGAACTGGTAATTTGTTGAGACCCAGAAAGTAAGTACTTAGGGAATACTTGTACTTGATGTTTAACTGCTGTTGCCATTTTTCAGTCTCTTAAAAGGTCTCTCTCCTTTTCTTGGATGATTGTGGCTACACAGTATCAGATTGAGGAGAGGAAAATGCAACAAACATTTCCAGTGGAACCAGGGTAAGGGGCAGAATTGAGTGAGAAAGGCATTGACTGGCGCTGCCATTTGAAGAGACAATTCAAGATTAGTTCTGATTAATGGCGTGCCATTTCTAGAAGGAATAACACAGTATCTTAGTGCCAAGATGGGCATATGTGCAGAAAGGGACTTCATGGGGAACACTGCGTCAGAGAGGGACATAGCAGAAACTACATAAAAGCTGCTGAGAAAGAACCAGTGAAGTCAGAGACTCCCCAAACAATAGAGGAACATATCCAACTGTTCAAATGAATGAAACAAGCCTACATTTACAGCTAGCCAAGATTGAATGCGTGAAATAAGTTTATTTACCTTTCAAATATTTGCAATGTCAATCTGAGATGTATTTGTTTACTGTAGATAATTCTGGGTAAAGATTGGGGTGGGGTTGGCTTTTGCTTTTTCTCATTGTTGTTGTTTGTTTTGCATTTTTGAGACAAGGTCTTAATGAAGCCCAGGCTACCCTTAAGTCTGTTTAGGCTATTCTTGAGTTCATGGCCCTCTGCCTCTACCTCCAAGTGCTAGGACTCTAAGTATTCATGGCCACTCCCGCCTTGCCGTTCATATTTGGTTCTATAAACTTTGGTCTTATTTTAAGGTACTCTTTTTTTTTTTTTAAAGTGACTTGGTAGGGAAAAAGTAACCAGCAAACCTAAGCCGACTGCTCCACTCCCTGTAGACTAGACTTGGATTAGATCTGAAAGCAAAGACTAGTTATTACTTTGTGTGTTGGGCGGGGGTGGGGGTGGGGGCGGACAGTGTGTGAAGGTTATGATATGTTTGCAACAGATTGGAATGACATACCTCCTAGGGGTGGGCACTGGGGGAGGAGAGAGATAGAGCAAGAAGGAGCTACAGAGATTGAGAAACTCCCATACATTCTTATGCCCACCTATTTCAGGGAAGGAGAGACACAACCCAAGCCACACCGTTCCCTGTCTTCTCTCTCTGTTCTTCCCCCGTCCTCATGTACTATGATACACTTCACCTCTGTATGAGAGATATTTGAAGCTTTTGTTTAAAAGGCTTGCAGGGAGAGGCAATACTTTTAAAGAAGAACATCTCTGTTTAAGAAACCTTCCATGAGACCAGACTTTCATAAATGCCCTTGGGAAATGGCTCTTGAGACCCAGTAAAGAAAAAAACATAAGTGGATGCGTCAGCTGCTGGTAACAGGTGAATGCAGACTTTACTGCTTTTTGTGTGTTTGCTTTTGAGATAGGGGTTCCGGTAGTCCAGACTGGCCTCACCCTTCCTAGCCAAAAGATGACTTTGAAATCCTGATCCTCCTGCCTCCACGTCCCAAGTGAGCTCGCCACCCCTTGCTGCTTGCTGTTGCTTTGAAAAGAGTGACCTTGTAAGGAAGCCATGTTATGAGATTTGTGTTGCAAACGCCCTGTCAGGAAAATGCCTTAGAGGCCGAGATGAGGCATCACTGGGTTCCAATGCATTTCTCTTCCACTTAGCTTTTAACCTAAAGCAGGTGGAGTCCCATTGTCTTTGCTCTTTCAAACTTTGAAGGTTTTTTTTGACTTTTGGCCTAGTTTAAGCCCCCTCAGATCCAGCTTTGCTCTAGGAGTGAATTCTACACCAAAGTATCTTTAAGTTCTGTCTGATTGTGTGTTAACGGGTTCTTAAGTTAAAGAGACAGACAGTGCTTCATGATGTGAAAGATCACATACCCGGTTTCAACAGCTTTCCCTGGACTGACAGAGATGGGGAAATAAAGCAACAGGATAGGCAGGGTCAGAAGGAAGCCACAAATGCCCCCTGCCATCTCATCTAATGAGATTGTAGTGGGGTGGAGGTTACAAATATATTTGAATAAGTTTGATACCCAGGAGATTACAGGGCATCATTAATTAGTGTATTGTTTTCTTATCATCCACAAAGGCAGATGTGCACAGGTCCGTGTAAGCTCTCGCTCAGAAATGTTCCACAGTATCAAAGCTCAATGGACAACAGACATACACAGAGACTTTTGTCATTATAAGAGATTATTTTCAATTAAAAAAAAAAACACCCTAGTACATGTCTTTCTTTAAATAGCAAACTCTCCAGAGACTCCAAAGGTCACCGGATCCCTTGCAAAGCCATACACCCACCCACTATGATATGATGGTCTCCTGGTGCCGTTTGGATGTGAGCCTTGTCCAACACCTTCCCAACCCTGAGTAAGCCTAGGGTTTTGCGGGGCAGGGGCAGCGAAGTCCCATTACCTTTCACTCGGCGTTTGCTGTGCTTCCTGGCTTTCGCTCGGGATGGGTAGCTGCTGATCTGGTCCAGGAGTAAGCTGGCCACCAGGATACAAATGACAAGTCTGTTCTTTACCATGGTTCTGGGACAGGCCAGTCTGGCCAACTTGCTCAGCAACGCTGGAGCAGCTAGGGAACAGGGAGGCTGTGAGGCCACATCTTGCTCTGGGCTGCCGGGGGCTGGCTTTATATAAAGGAGCTGCGAGGTTGGCTAGAAGCCTGCTGACGAAAGGCTGGAATGTTCCTCTAGTCATGGCATAAGGAGGCCTCCTGTTCTCACTCCTCATGCTGGGCTCCAGACTCATTTATTTTTATTCTGTTTGCATTTTCCCACTGATTTTCCTCCTCACAGTGTATCTCAGTTAAAGAAAGATTTGCCTCTAAAAGAACATTGATATATATTTAATATATCAAATACATAATATATTTGATAATATCTAGCAAATATATAATATATTATACATACATATATGTGTGTATGAGTGCATGTCAACATGTGGGGAAAGCTTAAAATCTCTGGAAAGATCCAATCTAAAAGCTTTTGTTTCAAAGCTCTGAGGTGTATCTAATATCTGGAAAATAGAGTCAATTCAGTTTTAAGAGTTTTAAAAAGAAAATGTGACCAAATCGTTTGAGGATGTGGCTCAGTGACACAACACTCACTCAGCAGATGTAACACTCTGGATTCAACTTGCAGTACCATAAAATTAGGTTGACACCGTGACACCCCAGTCAAAGAAAGCAAGCTTAAATCCCATCAAGGTAGTTTCTGCATACGTGCTGTGTGTGCTTGTATGTGTGTGCATGTGCCTGGGCGTATGAGACTGTCAGAAACACACATGGAGGTCAAAGGGAAACTTGCAGGAGTCGCCCCTTCCTTGATGTAGGTCCCAGGGATCAGACACAGGCACTTTTGACAAGCACTTTTACCTCATGAGTTATCTTCCTAGACTATTTAGTTTTATTTTTAAAACTAAAGTCAGGAGGGTAGTAGCACAACTTTTATCCCAGTGCTTGCCAGTAAGAGGCAGGGAAATCTCAGTGAGTTTGGGGCCAGACTGGCCTATACAGAGTGAGTGCTAGGACGGTCAAAGCTACCCAGAGAAATCTTGTTTTGAAATATTTAAATTTTTGTTTTAGTTTAACTTTAAGGCAGCACCACATATGCCAGATTGGCCTCAAACTTGCTAGATTAAAAAAAAAATGACTTTGCTATGGTGATCCTCCAAGTGCTGGATTAGAGATATTTGCTACAATTTCCAATGCTGCTGTACAATGAGTCAAGTGTGAACAGTCATGTGTCTACACACTCCTGTATCTACGTTGCTCTAGTTGAGTTCAGGCTTATGGTAATGATAAACATAGATACCTCATTGTGAAATATAAATTTGCCTTCTATTAAAGTTTAGTCAATGCATCAATAACTGTATTTCTAAATTGTACCGTGTGGGGAAAATCTTCTTATGCACTGTGTAAAGGTTGTCTCTGCATTATTAAAGAGTTGATTTCTGTACCAGCAAAAAGCTGAATCCTGTCTCAACGTTGGTATTATTTTTATGAAGTATCACATCTCTTAGTGTCTTATAAGCATTCTCCATCACCTTCTGGTTGGTTTAATAAAGAGCTGATGGCCTGTAGCAGGTCAGGAGAGGAAAGGCAGGACACCTGGGCAAAAACAGAAACTCTGAAATGAACCAGGATCGGGGGAGGGGAGCATGTGGGGGGAGGATTCAGGAGTGGGGTACTTGCCAGCCAGTCACAGAGGAAGTCGGACGATGTATGGGGATTGAATAAGAGGTCACAGGTCACATGGCAAAAGTAGATTTGTATAAACATTATCAAGTTATACAAGCTGGTTGGGAACAAGTGTAAGCAATAGCGCCTAAGCTTTCATAAATAAATAAATAAAAGTCTCGGCATCATTATTAGGAAGCTGGCGGGTCAGAGACAGTCCAACGATAGTACCTGGTGGCTCAGGTCTGTAATCGCAGTCATTTGGGAGGCTGATGAAGGAGGACCACAAGTTTTAGGCACGACTGGGCCATAGAGTGAGTTCAAAGCCAGTCTGGGTAATTTAGTGAGACTCTGTCCTCAGATAAGAAGTAAATATAAGAGCTGGGGGGTGGGGAGATACCTCAGTGGGTAAAGTGTTTGCTACCTCAAAGTGAAGGCCTGAGTTCCTATGCCCAGGAGCCTTGTAAAAACAGACTAGGTATTGGGCATCTGTAACCCCAATGCTCCCACGGTGAGATGAGAGATGAGACAGAGAATGTTGGGAAGGGAGAGGGCTAGCTAGCCCAGAGTAGCCAGCAATTAAGAACAAGAGTCATCATCTCAAATAAGTTGAATGGTAAGAACTGATCCCCAAAGGGAGAGTTATCTTTTTAACCCATCCCCATATATGCCCACACTACACAAACACAAACACACACACACACACACACACACACACACACAAACTAACTCATAAACCAGAGATTTAAACCTGGGATATAGCTCTGTGGTAAAGCACTGGCTTACTATATGCAAGGCAGAAGGTTCAATCCCCAACACCACACACACATAAACAACTATACTCCCAGAAGCAGCTTAGACTCAAAAGAAAATAGTCATTGCTTCTATAAGAACTAATACAAGGGGTTGGGGATTTAGCTCAGTGGTAGAGTGCTTGCCTAGCAAGCGCAAGGCCCTGGGTTTGGTCCCCAGCTCCGAAAAAAAGAGAAAAGAAAAAAAAAAGAATACTAAGTATTAATCATGGTTCTCTCTCAAATCCCTAGCATTGAACACTTCTTCCTGCAGCTTCTCAAGACACATGAACATACGCTGTCAAGAGAACTATATAAGAAGTAGAGGGATGCATTGAGGGACTGCAGAGAATGTTCTGCAGTTAAGAGTGCTTACTGCTCTCTCAGAGCATTCATCTCTGAGAGCCCATGTCTGGTGGCTCACAAGTACCCATGACTCTAACTCCAGGGGAGTTGTGCACATATGCACACATCTCCGTAGGTAGCTATACATGTGTGAACAAATCCTAACATACATAAAAATAATAAAAAAATCGAAAGTAAGTAGAGAAAGACCATGAAAGGGTATAACTATTCTTAGCTGAAAGATTAATCAGTTATAAGAATGTTATGTAGGGGTTGGACAGGGGAAGGATGGCGTTGATGATGTGGGCAAAATGCTTCCTGTATGAAGACCAGAGTTTAGATACTGTACTGGTTGGTTTTGTGTGTCAACTTGACACAAGTTGGAGTTATCACAGAGAAAGGAGCCTCAGTTGAGGAAACACCTATATGAGACCCAGCTGTAAGGCATTTTCTCAGTTTAGTGATCAAAGAGGGAGGACCTAACCCATTGTGGGCATTGCCATCCCTGGGCTGTTAGTCTTGGGTTCTATAAGAAACAAACTGAGCAAGCCAGGGGAAGCAAGCCAGTGAGTAACATCCCTCCAAGACCTCTGCATCAGCTCCTGCTTCCTGACCTGCTTGAGTTCCAGTCCTGACTTCCTTTGGTGATGAACAGTCGTGTGGAAGTGTAAGCTGAATAAACCCTTTCCTCCCCAACATGCTTCTTGGTCATGATGTTTGTGCAGGAATGACTAAGACAGATACCCAAGACCGGGTAATAGCAAGTGAGTTGGGTAGCCCACCTGTAACCCTAACACAGAAGTAGCAACAGGAAATCCTTAGAATAAACTGCATTACCAAGCTTGAACAGACTGGCTTGTCAAAAAACAACAGGCTGTTCTACAGGCACAGTCAAGATAGAATCTCGGAGCCAGGGAGAGATTCTAGATGCTCTCCTTGGTTAGCAAACGGAGGTCTGTGTTACTCATCTGCAGTATCAGAAGCCTGGTCCAGCAAGAAGTGACTCCTCCTCCCCTGGGTTAGTGAGGAAAATCGATCCAATTCTTCACCATTTCCTCCCAGTAACAGCTACTTTGTAAGAGCCTATCAGTGCTCAGACAGGACCACATGGATGGAAAAACATGCCAGCTTAGCACTGTAAGTGTACAGTAAAATAGAAAGTTGTCACCCATAACGCTGACTCAACGGGACTTCATGTGTAGCATAGGAGGGCACCGGTGGACTGCAGGTTGAGCTTCTCATTCTACTGGGAGCCAATTATCAGCTGTGTGACCTTGGGATAATCACCTTTTCCAGGCTTATCGATGGGGCTATGAATACCTTCCTTATGGGCTGGAGGAAGGGTTAGATGAGGTCACAACTGTAAAGCCCTTTGCACAGTATGTAGCACGGAAGTCTCTCAATGGCAATCGCTAGACCCAACTTACAGAACGGAATACTGAAGATCTGCTACCCTTAAGCACAGTGTGTATGAATTATGGAACGGAAAGCCAGCTTTCTGTTTTCAGAGGTTGGGATCAACCCCAGAAACTCACGGGCTAGAAAAATGCCCCACCACTGTCACAACTCTACATAGTGCTCTCTTAAAATTTTATTTTTATATTATGTTTCTGGGCTTTTTGCTTGCGTGTATGTTAGCATTCTGTGTAAGCTCCACCCCACAGTTACCTGGTAATAGCCAGGTATGTCTAACACTATAAAAGGAGCTGCTTGCCCCCTCCCCCCTCTCTTGTTCTCTTGCTCCTCTCTTGCTGTTGCCTTTCTGCCCTCACTCTCTCCTCATTCTCTTCCCCCACCTCCATATGTTCATGGCCAGTCTCTAATTCTCTTCTCTTCTCTTCTCTTCTCTTCTCTTCTCTTCTCTTCTCTTCTCTTCTCTTCTCTCTTCTCTTCTCTTCTCTTCTCTTCTCTTTCCCTCTCCCCTCTGCCTTTCTATGCCTATACTACCCTCTTAACTCCCCTCCCCATGCTCTGAATAAACTCTATTCTGTATTATACCATCGTGTGGCTGGTCCCTCATAGGGAAGGGCCCGACGAGGCACCCCCTTCTCCCCCACATCACTACACCTCCATAGAACATATCCCCCCTCTCTTTATCTTTTTATAAACACATCAATGTCTGTGCACCATTTTCATGCCTGGTACCCACAGGTAACAGGAAACGACATTGGATTCCCCGGAACTGGAGTTACAGATGTTGGCGAGCCATCATGTGGGTGACACGAACCAATTCCGGGTATTCTGTAAGAGCATCAAGTGCTCTTAACCACTGATCCATCTCTCCAGCCCCCACACATTGCTCTTTTTTTGAGATGGGGTTTTACTATGTAGCTCAGGTTGGCCTGACACTGTGTAATCCAGGATGGCCCCAAAGTCTGTGAATGAGACAGGGACTCCCTCTGTTGCCTGTGATTGAAAATTAATCTAGAAAGCTGAGTGGTCTTGTCCATCATCACTAAGGTCCCCAAGGGCCTGAGATGACACCATAGTCTCGTTTTCACTGACTCCAGAAGGCTTGGGCTGTGAGAAAGAGCGTCGATTGAATGGGGGAAAGATCAATGTCTAAAGCAAACATTGATTTCACAATGGATCCAAATGCTCTCTGCCATCTTTTCAAATCTTTCCCTCAGGAAGTAATGAGAAGCTCAGTCTGCAGTGGGGAGCCAAACGAGGATGAAGAGCTAGGTATTTGTCTTAGATCTTGGAGCTGCGCTGCCCTCCCACAGCCCTTGTAAGCTGAGGTGTCTTTTTTTTATCCTAAATAAATGTATAATGTTTTAAGGCTCTTGGTTCGTTTCCAGGAAAAGCTTCCAATACCTTTTATACCTGTGTCTGCTTTGTGTTTTTTGCTTTTCTGAGTCTGATCCAAAATTCTGTGCTTCTGTCTCAGTTAAGGTTTTACTGCTGTGAATAGACACCATGACCAAGGCAACTCTTAAAAGGACAACATTTAATTGGGGCTGGCTGACAGGTTCAGAGGTTCAGTCCATTATCATCAAGGCAGGAACATGGCAGCATCCAGGCAGGGATGGTGCAGGAGATCTGAGAGTTCTACATCTTCATCTGAAGGCTGCTAGAATACTGGCTTCCAGGCAGCTAGGATGAGGGTCTTATAGCCCATGCCCACAGTAACACAACTACTCCAGCAAGGCCACACCTACTCCAGCAAGGCCACACCTACTCCAACAAGGCCACACCTACTGCAACAAGGCCACACCTACCCCAACCAAGCCACACCTACTGCAACAAGGCCACACCTCCTCTCAGTGCTACTCCCTGGGCTAAGAATTTACAAACCAGGCTGGGGATTTAGCTCAGTGGTAGAGCGCTTACCTAGAAAACGCAAGGCTCTGGGTTCGGTCCCCAGCTCCGAAAAAAAAGAACCAAAAAAAAAAAAAAAAAAAAAAAAAAAGAATTTACAAACCACCACAGCTTCTTTCTTTTCAAGTTGGTAAGGTTCAATTATCTTGGAATTTTGAAAATGTTTTTAAGTTTTAAAAATTACTGTTATGTGCACAAGTGGTTTGCTTGCATGTACCTGTGTGTATCATGTGCATGCCTGGTACCTACAGGGGCCAGAAGAGGGTGTTGGGTCCCCTAGAACGGGAGTAACAGCTGTGAGCTTTCAGGGAATCGAACCTCCATCCTTTGCAAGAGCAGCAAGTGCTCTTAATCACTGAGTCAACTCTCTAGCCCCAGTAGATTTTTTTTTTAAATAGAGCAGAATTAAGTTTACAGAAACGTTGAGCACGAACTACAAAGACTTCCCTCATGTCTTGGTACCTTCCTGGCGCCTGCCATCATAGTTTTTTCCCTACTGGTAACATTTTAAATTAGTGTGTATTTGCTATGCTCAGTGAATGAGTACTCACATATCAGTGTTAACTAAAGTCTGGAGTGAGTAGTATCTGGAAGGATTTGCTATGCATTAGTAGTGTCCATTTTGTGGGTGTGAACAAACAGAGTCTTGTATTCATGGATATAGTTTCTCCTACAATAGGGCTTCACTAAAGCTGACCATCTTGGTTCATTAAACTATCTGTGCTTGGATGCTCAAATCCCCTAGACAGAGGGTCTGGACTTACAGGTTCAAATGCCTTTGGGAGTTGAATGACCTTTTCACAGGAGTCACATATCAGATATCCTACACATCTGACATTTACATTATGATTGGCAACAGTAGCAAATTACACTTATGAAGTAGCAACGAAAATAATTTTATGGTTGGGGGTCACCACAACATGAGGAACGGTGTTAAAGGGCTGCAACATTAGGAAAGTTGAGAACCACTGCCCTAGATTCCTTTACCCATCGCCAGCTCCAACTTGAATCTCCCCATCCCAATTCTTATATCTGGTTTCCCATAGGACACCTCAGGTTTAGGGTCTTAGAGGCATTTCAAATTTATGATGGCTAAATTTTAATTCTTTTGTTTCCTCTCCCTGTTAAATGAAATTAATTTAATTAAAATTAGAATTAAAAAAGAAAGCCTGTCTTCCCTGCACAGTAAATGTCCTCATCATCTACTCAATGGGCCAATCAGAGCCCTGGGGATTATCTCTGAGTCTGGCCTTAGCCCTCAGACACTCCAATACCACAACCGTCTAAGCATGCTGTGCCATGACGCCCACCCACACAGTCTTGTTGAGACAGATCTTTCCGTTAAATTAAAAAACTAAATCAGATGTCCATTGCTGTTTATGAGGCTCATCGGCCACCGACGTCTCACTTAGCTCTTCAAGGTGACACCCTCAGGTCACAGAGAATGCTTTATTTGTTTTCATAAGTTTGAATTACATCTGATGATCACTTTAATCATAACTGATGGTCTACTTCCCGACCCTTATTGAGCCTTTCAAGATACTTTGCCTCTGGCCTTCTACCTCCCCACCACACACACACACACACACACACACAGCACACACACACACACACACACACTTGAGCTCTATTGTATTCTGTGACTGTGGCTGGTTCCTCCCCTTTTGGGTCGGAATTCAATGTCACCTCTGCTCCTGAGCTTTCTATGTGAAATCTAAGAGGTCCCTAACCGGCTACTTTCCATCACAGTTTGATGGTCCCCCAAGACTTGGTTTGTTTAATCAACCCACTTGCTGGGTATCTACAAGCTAGATCCTGGGTCAGTGAGCTTGGGTCCATATCCAATACAATCTCTGCTATGTGGCGTTAGCTTAATGAATAGTTAAGAACATGTAGAAGGCAGCTGTGATTCTGCTTCCATCCAATTCTCCCTCCTTTCCAACCCATGAGGATGATGAGTTGAGGATTACAGCACCTCAACCCACAGACGTACCCTGAGACTCAAAGGTTTGTCTGAACTTGGAATCCTGCTAAGAGGACTCTCTGAGATCTGGAGAAGCTCTCAATAGCTGAATGATGCTCTCAGCCCTGGGGCCAGACACAGCTGGAAATCCCCCATCTTTATTAACTTGGGTGTTTCTTATTTAAATTAACACCCCCCCCCCCATGGAGCTGGGGACCGAACCCAGGGCCTTGTGCTTGCTAGGCAGGCACTCTACCACTGAGCTAAATCCCTAACCCTTATTTACATTTCAATTGTTATTCCCTTTCCCAGTTTCCAGGCCAACAACCTCCTCCCCTTCTACATGGGCTTCCCCTCCCCATCCTCCCCCCATTACCACCCTCCCCCAACAATCACGTTCACTGGGGGGTTCAGTCTTGGCAGGACCAAGGGCTTCCCCTTCCACTGGTGCTCTTACTAGGCTATTCATTGCTACCTATGGGGTCAGAGTCCAGGGTCAGTCCATGTATAGTCTTTGGCCCACACATATACAGCCACCAAACTAGATAAGATGGATGAAGCAAAGAAGTGCAGGCTGACAGGAACCGGATGTAGATCTCTCCTGAGAGACACAGCCATGGGAATGCCAGCAGCAAACCACTGAACTGAGGACGGGACCCCCTGTTGAAGGAATCACAGAAAGGACTGAAAGAGCTTGAAGGGGCTCGAGACCCCATGTGAACAACAATGCCAAGCAATGCCAAGCTGCTACCCGGCTTTTGTTTTAAACGTATTTAGCGTACCTTATGGGTACAGGCATTTTGCTTTCATGTATTATCCTAGATAGAGTCCTCGAATTTGTGATGAAACACAGTAACCAAAGCAGCTTGGAGAGGAAAGGGTTTATGGGGCTTAAACTGCCAAATCACAGTTCATCACCAAGGAGGAAGTTGGGACAGGAGCTCAAGCAGGGAAGGAACCTGGAGGAAGGAGCCCATGCAAAAGGCATTGCAGGGTGTAGCTTACTGGCTTGTTCCCCACCCCCACCCCCACCCCCACCCCCGACCCCCACCCCTATCCCCACCCCCATCCCCAACCCCCACCCCCTGCCCCCCGTACCCCCGGCCCAGGCTTGCTCAGCCTGCTTTCTTATAGAACCCAGGACCATCCTCCCAGGAGTGGTTCTTCACACAACTGGCTGGGCCCTGTCCTTTCAATCATTAATGAAGAAAATGTTCTACAGGCTTGCTTGCCTACGGCCTGATCTTAGGCAGGTATTTTCTTAATGGTGGTTCCCTCCTCTCATGAGACTTCAGCTTGTGCCAAGTTGACAGGATACCATCCAGCACATGTATGTATGTGTACTACCTGCGTGCCTGATCCCGAGGAGATCAGAAGAAAAAGGTCAGATCCCCTAGAACTGGAATTACAGACACAGGTGGTGGGGAGCATCTCTGTGGGTGTTGGGAATTAAACTTGGGTCGCCCTCCAAGAGCAAAAACTGCCCTTAAATGTTGAGCCATTTCTCCAGCTCCCAATTTGGCTCCCCCTCCCCCCACTTCTTGCAAAGACTCCAAGTTCATCCCACCCCTTCAGGAAAATAAGTAGATTAACTTGCTGGATGACTGGCTAAGGGGAGGAGACGGGGGTTGGGAGGATGGGAGCAGTGGAGATTTTGGGAAATATTGAGTCTGCGTGTGCTTTCGAGCTAAAGGTTTTTATCCCATCACACACAATATCAGGCATTCCCTGTCCCTTTTTGTAAGTTCTCATCTTCAAAACTTCAATAAGAGATCTAAATTTAATTTTTGGGGGCCCTAAAACAAACAAACAAACAAACAAAAAACAAGCAACCAAACCAAACCAAACCCAGATCAATACAGACATCATGGAGAATGGGACCAGTGGTCCCTTCAGCCTCCCTTTTCTTAGAGGCTGAGCGGTTTTTTTTTTGTTAATCGGAATGATGAAATCCGCTTGTGTACTGGGTTGGGCTTCTGAAAGGGCTATTTAAGAAGGAACACACATTTATAGGCAGGGAATAGGAACTATAAAAACATTGCCTTCAGACAAAAAGTGTTTTGATGAGGATTTTAAAACCATCGCCGGTGTTTTATTTTCCTGAATAAATGTCTGTTTGCCACACATCCTTGGCCACCCAGTGTCACTGCTGTGTTTGTTCCCCAGTTGCTATTTTAAAGTCTTCTCTAAGCTGTTTTCCAGAGTCTCGGATTCTAACCAGCAAATCCATCCGGCCACATTGTGATTTCATCTATTAATACTCGAGGATGGACAAGGCTGTGTCCAGAGGTGCAAGGGCTTCATTTAGGGAAGGTCATGGGATTGAACTGGAATAGGGCTCGGCTGAGCTAAAATGCATGGAGAAAAGGCTGTTGGGTAGATGTGCAAAGTGCCTTCTTTCCCTTGTGTCTGTGACTCATATTGGTGACTGTCAAGAACGACAATACTTTAAGGAGGGCAGTGACAGGTTTAATGGAAGACATTAGAAGACCGTGCTACACTGGGGCAGCATTGCCCATGGGATTGAACAAGACCTTTGATGGCCTGAGAGCAAGTTTCAGAAGTCACTCATTGGCTGTGGGACAGTGGTCAATGATCCTTTTTAAAAAAATAAAACACTGCTTCCTTAGCCATCTTGCAGAACGACCAAGCAAACTAGAACACCAGTAACAGTGTGCTGTCGTCATAGTTGATGATCACCCGTGAGATACCCTGGCTTCCGCTTGGCAAAACAAGTCATCACACCTGCATAAGGCTCTCAGACTCACTCTTGCTCTAAAACCAGCTTCATAGACTTAGTCCCGTGTGCATCACATGAAACATACTTCTACTATGCTTGTGACTGCATACTTGTAGTCCAGGCTGGCCTCAGACCTGCTGTATAGTTAATGATGACCTTGAATTCTGGCCTTTACTTCCCCAGTTGCCAGAGTTATAGGCATGGACCACCACACCCATTTTGTGTTCAGGGATCTCAAACTCAAGGCTTCCTGCATAGGAGGCTAGCACTCTCCTAGGTAAGTAAGCTACTCCCTCAGACTTCCATTCTCTGCTGATGTTCTCAAACCAGTGCTGTCAGATACAAGGGCTCAGCAGCACCTATGCCTAGCAGATGCCACATTGGCCAACACAGTTCTGAGGCCTGCTCAGATGGATACTTAGCTTAGTGGGTTCATAATAAACACACATTATAGGAAATGGTTCCATTGGGATGCTTTGAAGCAAAAAGATGGTGACTTAGATTCTGTTAATCCTAGGTGCTAGGATTTTTTTTTTTTTTTTCAAATTAGTCTTGGATGTTGTAATGAGTTTTTTTTTCCCCAATGTAAATCCAGTAAGGAAGTTATTACTATGTAGTGAGTTTTCTTTTCTCAACCTATAAATGGCCAAACCTGGCTCTTTAAACAACCAGAGCTCAGCTAAGAAGCAACACTCGCGCGGAGTAGGTGAAAGGGATGGGGGCCTCCTGGGGTTACCCAAGAGTTCAATGTGGAAGTGTCTGATAAAGTCAGGACAGGAAGATGAGTAAACCCGAGTGTCACATTTGAGAGATGCAGATAGTCAGCAGATATATTATATGAGTGAGTACCTCAGGCTGTACTGGTGATCAGCCGCTGTTGGAACCTTCTTTCCTGGGATACAGAATCCACTACTCAGCAAAGTAGACAGGCTTCTGCTTTACTCCTTCTCCCCCCTGCCGCCCCCCCTGCTCCCGCTGCTTCCCCGCCCCCCTGCTCCCCTCCCCGCTCCCCCCCCCCCCCCCCGCCCCTTATCTTTCTCCTTTCTCCTCCTTCGCTGTTGGGATAATGTCTCTGTCCTTCCTTGCCTGCCTAAGGCACCTTCTGATTGGTTAAAATGAAAAGCCTTAGGCTTATAGCAAAAGGTATAATAGAAGGTGGGATATCCGGTGGAGAAAGAGGAACTCTGGGAAAGAGGCAGACTAGAGATGATTGGCCGCCGAGACAGGGAGGAAGTTGGACGTATGATACTGAGGAAAAGTACCAGCCATGTGGCCGACATAGAATAGTACAGAATGGATAATTGAGTTACAAGCTAGTGGGAAACAATGCCTACTATAAGGCCAACTGCATTTATCAATAAATATAGGCTCCGTGTCATTATTCGGGAGCTAGGGCAGGCATAGAAAGGCCGGTGGCTACACTGTTACCTCTCTGTTACCGCTTACTATAACTCATCTTCTGTCTTGGCAACTTCAAAGGAAGATGACAGGGCTAGGAGATGGCTTGTATAAGTACTTGCCTTGCAAGCACAAAGTCTTGAGCTTCAGCCCCAGAATTTAATGTTAAAAAAAAGCCGAGTGTGGTGGCACACATTTGTAATCCCAGCTCTGGCCCATTCTCAGTGAGGGGATGTTTAAAAAAATGTTATTATATGATAATCAAAGTAGAT
The DNA here is from genome assembly GCF_021556685.1 of Rattus norvegicus. Taxonomy (NCBI): domain Eukaryota; kingdom Metazoa; phylum Chordata; class Mammalia; order Rodentia; family Muridae; genus Rattus; species Rattus norvegicus. The sequence goes on along the minus strand of NC_141552.1, from coordinate 57,516,245 downwards.
AGTACCTGAGGTAGTTCTCTGGCCTTAATATACAAACACATATATATAAAGCACCCCTTCCCACATGTACGCGCACGCACGCACGCACGCATTGCAGGCTCTGATTTAATTCAGCTAAGCCTGCCTGTTTCTGCTGTTTCTCCCATCACCCTGGATGACGAGGTTCTATTTGCCCACTGGTTTGGCTTTTGGCATGTGGCAGTCACTTCTCTGGGCTGCTTTCTAATTTGTGATCTCATCTTAAGTCAGTTCCTCCTCCTCTAAGGGTCAGATTTTCCTGCAGCACCTTTCCAACCTGGCTACTTAGGGCTCTCAGATGAAGTGCTAAGGCCGCTGTGTCCTTGGCCCTTGAATACCCAGACCTGTCGCTCTTTCCTCATCCCCCACATCAACATGGAGCCGTGGAAAAGGCACAGATGGCATCACGTAGAGTAGGGCCAGTCTAAACGTGTCTCTTCCATTTGCTGGCTCTGTGAGTTGAGCAAGTTTATGATTAGAACAATCCCTCTGCTCCTACAACATGGGGATTATATTTACCATCGAGGTGGGGAAGATTAAAGATTCCCTGAAAACTGCCAATATAATGCTGATAGCAGTTTATTTAATACGTGGTTTTACTGCTAGGAATGTAAGGGCTATCATCATTATTAAAATGATATTCAAACTCCTACTACCCTTCCTTCTGATACCCACTCCTTTCCTACCAACTAGCCTGTATCTTCTCTTCCCATCCTCCAGGCACTAACTCAAACTGAAAGCTCGTTTTTAAAAGAAGGCAAACATTCTGTCCATGTTTTTCCTAGGTGTACCAATGTCTCAGATTTATGGTGAGACTTCCCTGGTCCCACTGCCAAGATGGTTAAAGAATACAAATAAGTCAGTATTTCTCCCCATCCTCTGAGAGCATGGGCCGACCACAGTGGAAAGACCTTCACAATCCCCTTCTGTGAGGCCTCCCAGAATTGGAGCTGGTAGAAATGGTTTTCAACTGTTAGGTGCCGGCAACAAACAAAGTTCTTGTTCCCCCTTGGAAGTTAGCAGTTAGAGGTCTGTTACCTCTTCTTGCACTGGAAGCAAAAAGATGGCAACCAGTTGGGCAGGCTCAGTTTTCTGACTGAGTAAGTTTCCTGCTGCTTCACTGGTGCAAAGTCAGTGATGGACATTGACAGATGGGATCCTGCATGGTTTTCATCTTGATTTGAAGCTTCTGTCTGTCTTAGTGGAGCAAGGGTCCATTCTGGAGGTTGTTATAGAACCTCTGCTTCTCTCTCTCTCTCTCTCTCTCTCTCTCTCTCTCTCTCTCTTTGTGTGTGTGTGGGTGTGTGTGTGTGTGTGGGGTGTGTGTGTGGTGTGGTGTGTGTGGTGTGTGTTTGTGAGTGTGTGTGTGTGCGTGTGTATGTGTGGTGTGTGTGTTGTGTTTTGTGTGTTGTGTGTGTGGTATGTGTATGTGTGGTGTGGTGTGTGTGAGTGTGTGTGTGGTGTGTGTGTGTGGTGTGTGTGTGGTGTGTGTGTGTGGTGTGTGTATGTGTGTATGAGTGTGTGTGTGTTGTGTGTGTTGTGTGTGGTGTGTGTGAGTGTGTGTGTATGAGTGTGTGGTATGTGTGTGTTGTGTGTGTGGTGTGTGTGTATGTGTGTATGTGTGTATGAGTGTGTGTGTGTTGTGTGTGTGGTGTGTGTGGTGTGTGTGTATGTGTGTATGAGTGTGTGTGTATGTGTGGTGTGTGTGTGGTGTGTGTGAGTGTGAGTGTGTGTGAGTGTGTGTGTGTTGTGTGTGTGGTGTGTGTGTGGTGTGTGTGTGGTGTGTGTGTATGTGTGTGTGGTATGTGTGTGTGGTATGTATGTGTGTGTGTAGTGTGTGTGTGTGGTATGTGTGTGTGTGTGAGTGTGTGGTGTGGTATGTGTATGTGTGTGTGAGTGTGTGGTGTGGTATGTGTATGTGTGGTGTGTGTGAGTATGTGTGTGGTGTGTGTGGTGTGTGTGAGTGTGTGTGTGTGGTGTGGGTGGTGTGTGTGTGGTGTGTGTGTATGTGTGGTGTGTGTGTGTGTGTCTGTGTGTGTGCGCGCGCGCGCGTGCTCGAGTGCGTGTGTGTAGGATGGAGAAGGTATCGAATCTCCTGGAACCTGAATTACGGAAGGTTGTGAGCTTCCTGTCATGGATACTGGGAACCAACCTCCAAGGGTCCTCTGCAAGAGCAGTCAGTGGTTTTCAGTGCTGAGACATCTCTCCAGCCTATTTCCTTAGAAAACGTTATATAAATAGATTTATCAAAAGATACTTAGTCTAATGCTCAGCAGCATGTTATCCTGGATTGTCTGAGATCAAATCCAGTCTGTACTGCACTGTGGTCAGTTTCCTCAATCTCTGCACAGCTTCCTTTCTCCATCTATCAAAATGGGAGATGATGATACTTGAAATCCAGGATTGTCAAGGGGCACAAAGGAACGCATACTTGTAAAGCACTTACTTAAAAGTGTCCACTGGGTCATAGTAAGCACAAATAAACTATAATTACTATTGTTGGTATTCTAAGCTCCACCCCCACAGTTGTTTGGCAACAGCCAACTGTGCCTGACTATGTAAGGGGCTGCTTGCCCCCTCCTCTCCCTTTTGCTTTCTCTTATTCTTACTCTTCTGGTGCCCTCTTTGTCCCTGTCCCTTCTCTCCCCATTCCTCCCTTTCTCCCCATGTGCCCATGGCCAGCCTTTCCTCTCTTCTTCTACTCTTCTTCTCTCATTAAACCTTTCCACGTGGAACCATGTTGGTTTTGTGTGCTTTGTCTGGGCGAGATTTAAACCCCAACAACTATCACTGCATGTAAGGGAATTCTTAGCACTTATTACTAATCATATCCAATGGGAACGAGGAGATGGTCTTAGCCAATATCCTTTCCACAAGGAGAAGGCTGTAACTAGATTCCTCAGCTTCCAGGACAAGGAAAGCCAGAGTTTTCTCCTTCCCCCCTCTCTCTGCCCCTACTACCCTCTTAACTCCCCTCCCCATGCCCTGAATAAACTCTATTCTATACTAAACCATGTGGCTGGTCCCTCATGGTCCCATGTGGTGGGATGCCTCAGCATGGACACACAGAGGCACCTCTTCCCCAACACTTCCATAGAATATATCCCCCCCTTTCTTTATCTTTTTATAAACATATCAGGCTCCCCTAGAACTGGAATTACAGATGGCTACCAGCCACCATGTGGATGTTGGGAATTGACTCCAATTCCTGTGCAGGAACAGCCAGTACTGTCAACTGCTAAGCTATCTCTCTACCCACCTCCCCTCACCTTTTAAGTAAACTTTGTTTCCTTTTCAGCCCAAATCTGAGATATGCAAATATGGTGATATGCAAATGTGGGCGGGATATGCAAATGTGGCCAGGATATGCAAATGTGGGCAGGATGTGCAATCCAAATGGGTACTGGCAAGATTCTAAGATGTAGGCCTGGTCCAACTAAGATACAGAGATGCTGAGTTTTGGCAGAGTCTCCCATTGGGCAGCACAATTTAGGGTGCCCTGCAGTGGGGTTTAAGGCAGCTGTATTGACAAAGCGGGTCCCTGAGTTCATGGCCTTGAGCATGAGAATGGTAGGGTAGCTCAGGCTGGATTCTCTTCCTTTGGTCCTCCCTATAATTTCATCTCATAATAGCCAATGCCGTTTTTATTTGAAGGGAGCATGCCAATTCTCTGACAGGGTTGGGGAGGGGGGGGCCCAAAACAATAACAGAACCCCAGAGGACCTATCAGCTTTTGCATCTTTTTAAAAAAGGTCTCGAAAGCCCTTCAGGTTAGTGGGGAAAGATGCGACATCAGAAAACACTACCTCTTTTCTCAGAGTTGAGAGGTTTTAGGGCTTTAGAACACAGTTCAACACTTCTTTTCTTTCAGGAAGCCTCCGGCGCATTCATTCTGGACACGGGTAAACACCGAAAGGACTCCTGTTGTTTGGTTAGTGTCTAGTTTTCATCTCGGGAGTCTTTCTCAGCTTCCGTTCTGTGCCAGTCTGCAGAGGGCCAGGCAGTTTATACTGGCTGTTGATGTTGCCTACTAACGGGTTCCTTCAAGTTGAAGCCAGACAGGAAATGCTCCCAGCCCCGGCCATTGGGGCGTGGAGACAGCAAGTCCAGGAGACGGCTAAACTCTCAAAGTCCCTCAGTCACTGGGCCTGCAGCTTCTTCTGATTTATTCTTGCCAAGGAGACGAAGTTGCATCCCAGAATACATACTTGATAGCTGAGGTTGCTAGTGAGAAAGGCAGTGCTTACCTTTGAGTGTCTCTTACTGGAAAAAAAGAGCAAATACAGTCTGGGTCTGAGTCTGAGTCTGTTGATGGGTGTTTATCAAGAGATGGCAAAATAAATATTTTTAATGACAAAACTTACAAGGATATTTTTCAAAACAGGTGAATATATTGGGCTTTTAGCATTACTGAAATTCTACTGTGATTGGATCTCGATTGACAGGGGAAATGTCTCTAGTATTGTGTGGTTTTGTCCACTTTACAACTTACTTTTATTTATGTCGAGAGCAGGATGGATTCATGGCATGGAGTGTCATGTAGAGTTGAAGGACAACTTACAGGAGTCTGCTCTCTCCTTCTACCGCATGTATTCTGGGGATTGAGCTAGATCTTCAGGCTTGGTGGCAGGTGTTTTTATCTGATGAGCCTTCTCCTGAGCTCCCTGTATATTTGTAAGGAAGACAAAGTTTTAAAACTGAACACACGGAGTGAGAAATGGCAGACTTGGAGGAGTTGGGATGGATCGCAATTATAATGGTTGAATTTTTGAATGTCCAGAGTTCTCTCTTGGTTTTCAGAAATCTTTTGCATAAAACATGTCAATATTCTCCTGATTTGGACATTTTTTGTTTTTGTTTTTGTTTTGAGATGAGGTCTCTCTACCTACCCTTGTCCTAGAAGTCACTATGTAAACCAGACTGGCCTCAAACTTCAAAGTTGTTTGGAATAGTTAGACCATAACCTGCCATCCTAATGAACCCTGTGATGTGTGTGTGTGTGAGTGTGTGTGTGTGTGTGTGTGTGTGTGTGTGTATTTACACATAATACATATTAATGTGTGTATAATACACAATATACAAGTATAAATATATTTACACATAAATTATATTTACAAATACATATATTTACACATTTATTATATTTCTTCTCTCTGTTCTGTTTCTCTAGAGAACCCTGATTAATATACCCATAGATTTTTATTTGTGAATCTGCCCTAGGGATGTTCTTTTGACTTGATAGACACAACTGATTAATAAAGTAAGATGTCGGTTTTTTAGCAAATAAAATATTCCCCTCTTTAATGAAAAGTGCCACACTGGGGGAATTGGATTTCCTCCTTGACTTCATGTAACTGACAAGGCTTGATTAAACATTAATCACACTCTCCTGCAGACAGGGCTGAGTGTGTTAGGCTTGTGGCTATCATAGCAGGATCACACTTCCTCTTGCCTCTGGGATAATAGCACCATCCCCCTGGTGCATATTAAGTCCTGGAGACAGACAGGAAGGGACAAAAACACAGTGCTACTCCTCCTTAGTGTGGCCACAAGTGTGTTAGACCATTGATTAGTTTCGACAGGAATATGTCCTCTGAGTTGAATATCACTTAGCCCTTCTACGTGCAGATAAGTGTTCTAGGTACAGGGTGCAATCACGAGCCAGATGAAATTCTCGCTCTCACGAGGCTTCCCTCTACTGTTCAGGAGTGAGTCTGTGTGTTCTTAATGAGTATTCATAGTGACCTGTGACATACGGTTTACAATCTGCCATGGTGCACAGTCAGCCCATGCATCCTTTGACTGCCTAACATAGTTTTCTTCTAGTTAAAAAGATTCTGTACTGTGAGAAAAGGACTTCTCAGTGATTGGGTGCAGATGAATGTTTCTCCTTCCATAATTCCAGAGGTGGACAAGCAAGCTAGGTCTAGACCAGACCACTGTCCTCCCTGGGGCCTGAGAAAGAACTGCAGCAGGACCAAGCCCCTTGCTGGGGTTGCCAGATCCGTTCTCAGTGGCCAAAGTCCACATGCTCAGGTGAGTGTGGTAAGAGGAAGTTTGTAAACACAGCCTTGAGATGCTGAGGCAGGAGAATTACCAGAAATTTGAAGCTGTCTGGGCTATAGAAAGCCAGACCCTGTCTCAAAAGCAAAGCAAAACAAATCGAAGAATTCATAACAGGCTCTGTGCCAACCACAAAGGACCTTGATCTGCCCAGGGGGTCTGCTGCCCCTTAGCCTCTGCCTTCCCGGGAAGGTCTCCTGGCTTACTGTGGGCACTTCCTTAGACACACTTGAGTGTACGACACTGGTCTGGGGTTGTAACTTAGTAGTAGAGTATGCTCCTCTACCGAAGTACATCTCAGCAAAACCCCGAATCAACAAAAAAATCTAATTCTTTAAAGTCATTATTTTATTATTAGTGTATGGTGTGTGTGTGTGTGTGTGTGTGTGTGTGTGTGCGTGTGTGTGTGTGTCTGTAAGTGGGGGACAACGTTTGAGGGTCAGTTCTCTCTTTCCTCTGTGGGTTTCAGGGATCAAGTTGTCAAGTTCACACAGCAAGTGATTTTACCCACTCACCATCTTACTCGTTCCAAAATACCCAGTTCTTAACCAGTTGGGAATTTTGTAAGCTCACCAGTCTATTACTGACAACAAGAAATTGACCAATGCGAGACCCTTTTATTTCACAGCACACAAGTGAGCAGCATCAAACATCTTCCTTCCTTCCTTCCTTCCTTCCTTCCTTCCTTCCTTCCTTCCTTCTTTTCCTTCCTCTCCCTCTCCCTCCCTTCCTCTCTCCTTCCTTCCCCCCTCTCTTCATACTCCTCTAAAACCTCCTACTCTTGTTTTTCTTTTGTTCTTCCTTTCACTCCAGAGAGTTGGTCTCTTATGGTTTTACTGCTGTGAACAGACACCATGACCAAGGCAACTCTTATAAGGACAACATTTAATTGGGGCTGGCTTACAGGTTCAGAGGTTCAGTCCATTGTCATCAAGGCCAGAACATGACAGCGCCCAGGCAGACATGGTGCAGGGGAAGCTGAGAGTGCTACTTCTTGTTCCAAAAGCAAACAGAAGACTGGCTTCCAGGAAGTTAGGACGAAGGTTTTAAAGCCCAGGCCCTCAGCAACAGACTTCCCCCAAGGCCACACCTATTCCAACGAGGCCACACTTCCTAAGAGTGCCACTCCCTGGGCCAAGCATAGTCAATCCACCACAGTTCTTTGCCAGAGCACCCGGTGTTAGGAGCTCCTGAGTCCAGCCATCTCAGGAACGAGTTCCACCTTGCTGACAGGATCTAAACTGAGTCCATGTTCCCAGGCCCCAGAACCAACTCCTGTCCTGCTCGTTCAGATGCTTCATGCTGGTCTGTTAACCAGTAAGAGATGTAAAGAGGGAAGATACTGCTATCCCGTCATCCGCACTAGGGCACACAAGTCATACCTGTGCTACTCGTCTTGATGTAATTGACCGTGTGCAGCTCGCCCTCTCCTTGTTCCCTTATTATCCTAAATTCCAGGTCAGCGTCCAGGAGGGGACCTGACTGCAAAAGCTGACTCAGGACCCTGGAACCAGGTGACCCGGGAAAGGCTCAGTCACCAATGTTAACTTCCTTGCTTAACCCCTTGTGTCAAAGTGTGGCAACAGCCACCCCCACACCCTTGCTTTGTGTTCCCACCCTATAAAAACATTGTACAGTCTCCCTTTGGGGACTCAGTTCAGATCTGGAACTGGCCACCTCCCTGAGCACTCAGAAAATGAAGTTTCTACTTTTTTTTTTAAGATTTATTTATTTATTAAATATAAGTATATTGTAGCCGTCTTCAGACACACCAGAAGAGGGCATCAGATCTCATTACAGATGGCTGTGAGCCACCATGTGGTTGCTGGGATTTGAACTCAGGACCTCTGGAAGAGCAGTCAGTGCTCGTAGCCACTGAGCCATCTCTCCAGCCCCAAAGCTTCTTTTATTTTTAAGTTTCCATGTGAGTGAGTTTTCTTGGCTTCCACCCTGAACCCACACCAGAACACCGCTGTGAGCTGTGAGAGCGTTTGAACCTGAGTGGTGTATAAAAGCATCATGAACCAAAAGAGAAATAATGTGAAGAATTCCACAGGACACTAAGAATTTTGAAGACGTTGGGCTGCTTCTTATTTCCCTCTAAAACTGTCCTTTCTCCATGCTTTAGGACTATACTGCTCAAAATATACATTAACATTTAAATGCATGACCCTTCAATAGCTGCTCCAGGCTGCAGTCAGCCCTCTGACCTTGGCCCCATGTCCAGGGTCAGCCCAAGCAAGCAGGGTTCTGAACCCTCTGGGTTGAAAGTCAGTGTTGCTGTCTTGTGTCTGTGTTTGAGGGAGCACATGGGGAAGTTTGTGGAGATTGTAGCGTTTTTTTTGGTTTGGAGACAGGGCCTCAGTGAATAGTCCTAGATGGCTGGAAACTTTTATATAAACCAAGGCTGTTCTCAGATTTGCAACAATTCTTCTGACTCCAATCTGGATCACAAACAAGTGTGGGCACCACCTTTGGAGTTTGTTTGTTTGTTTATGTTATTTTGAGACAGGACTTCTCTGTGTACCCCTAGCCATCCTGCTAACTTTGGAGTTTGTAAAGTGTATTTGCCCCCGGGGAATCCAGTGTAGATTTCCTAACTGTGACACTTCACAAGTAGACTCCTAGAGAGATAACTTCAAAATATCTCCCTTCCCTTCCAGTTGATTCTGACTTACACCACTGTTGCCTATAGGAAAGATCATTCAAAGCGATCCATCAAAGAGCTTGACAAACACTGGGTGCTGGGTCAACAGAAAGAATAGTGAAAGTAAGGAGAAATTAGAAGCATGTCCTTGGACAACCACTAGGTGGCAGTAGGCTTCAGCCAAGTCCAAGCCCAGTTCGTGGCTGTAGGGGCCAGCTGTTTACAGGGGAGCCTTGAATGTCCTTCTGGCCTGTGCTTCATCATGGAGCAATAGCTATGGAAGCAATGAGAAGGCTCTTTCACAATAAGCTCTACATGAATTTATGTTGCCATAGAAATTCAGATAGAGCCAGGAGGTGGTGGCCCACATCTTTAATCGAAGCATTTGAGAGGCAGAGGCAGGCGGATCTCTTAGTTCAAAGCCAGCCTGGTCTACAGAGTGAGTTGCAGGACAGCTGCACAGAGAAACCCTGTCTGGAAAAACAAAAACATACAAACAAACAAAAAACCCAAACCAAACCAAGCCAAAATCTAAGAAAAGAAATTCAGATTGAATTTCAAAAACTTTTCTTGAAATATGATCTGTATGGTGTGTGTGTGTGTGTGTGTGTGTGTGTGTGTGTGTGTGTGTATGGGCTGGATGTGGTGGTGCATACTTTTAATCCTAACTTTCAGGAAGCAGAGGTAGGTGGATATCTGGGAGTTATAGGCCCCCTGATGCAGACTGATTAGAGCTACATAGTATGACCCTGCCCCGTCCCCCCCCCCCCAAAAAAAAAAAAACCCAGACCAGATTATATTAAAGGCAGGTTTATTGGGAAACTGCTCTCGAGCTGTGAGCTCACTGGCCCACCGAAGGAGGCCAGGGAATCACCGTAGAGAGAGAAGAGAAGGGGAAAAGAGAAAAAGAAAGAGTGCAGAGGCAGAGGAAAAATGGGGAATGAAGAGAGACCAAAATGTCTGGATTATAGAGAGAGGAGCCTCTGGGGGAAGGGCAGCCTGCCCAGCTCCTGACTGGAAAGTTCAGGGTTGGGGGCAGGGTATGCCGGGTAGGGGCTGAGGGATGCTGGGAGAACCCGGAGGCCAGGTCTGTTTTGATATGTAATATATGCGCCTCCGACCTCAGGTCTGGAAACCAAGTCCGAGTCAGGATGTGCATGCGGGGAACTGCGGGGAAGTCAGAAGACAATCTTAGGTGCTGCTCTTCTACTCGTTCGGTTCAGAAAGGTTTTCTTGCTCTGTTGTTTCTGTCAGGCCTGTGAGGCCTGAAGGTTCCAGAGATTCTCTTGATCCGTCTCTCATTTCCTATCCTGCTGCAGGAGCACAGTAGGTCACTGGTGTCTGAGTTCCCGTGGATTCTGGAAGTCCCAATCCAGGGCCTTGGGCTTGTGTGGCAAGTGATTTACCCACTGAGCCATGTCCCCATCCCAAGATCTGTGCTTTTTCTTAAATTCTAAAGATTTATAAACAGGGACTGGAGTTCTTCCAGAGGACTCTGGTTCAATTCCCAGTGCCCTCAGGGTGGCTCACAACCATCTGTAACTCCAGCCCAAGGGATTCGGTGCCCTCTTCTGGTCTCCGTGGGCACCAGGCATGCATGCAGGTGTCAACGAGGGTGCAGAGGGTACCTGGAAGAGAATGGGGACAAGAGACGAGAAGAAGGACTCCAAGACAAGAGTCTGATCAAGGCGACAATTTTATTTTTTCCCAAGGCTGAATTTATACCATAACAGGGGTAACAGAGGGAGGGGGAAAGTGGGAAACATTTACGCAGGCCAAGGACACAGTATTCGTGTGGTCGGGGAATAGGCTGATGTTGACAGGATGTCAGAAAGGTCACAGGTTTGTCATACCTATTGGTCAGCAGGATGCTGGTTTCTCAGAAAGGTTACAGGTCATCACATTGGGCATCTTGACGTCAGATGTATTTCTCAGCAAGGTCAGAGCTTTATCATATCATTATTCATCCTGACCACCAGGTTTGTATTAGTCTTCTGCAGCTGGCTGGGGAATTTCCATGAACCCCGTCACACTTAACGCTAACCATAATAATAACATTAATAATGGAGGGCTTCAAGGGCATCGCTCCCAACATGCAGGCAAACACTCATACATGTCAAATAAAATGAAGTAAATTTTAAAAGTAAGTAAAAATTGAGAAACAATTTCAAAGCAGCTTTCCCTTTAGGGCCACTCCCACATCTCCTGATCCATAGGGCCAGGTTTGACATTGGGCCTTTCCACCCTCGAGGCTCATCTGTATTACAGGAGTTGGTTCCTAAAAAAGCTTTCAAAGTGCACAGAGGAATCACCTTGGGCTGGTGTGTGTAAATGAAGGTTCACCAGGTATCACCAGGCTCCCCAGGGAATCCAAGGATCTGCATTTCTTTGAGCTCCTTGGGATTCTAAGGAGCAATAGAAATAAGAAACTATTCCCTGGCATTCCCTAAGGGTTGTTCGGGACTCCAGCCACGTGTACCTTTACACACACACACACACACACACACACACACACGCACACGCACACGCACACGCACATGAAAGGCTGCTTTTTTGTTTACTTTGAGAATCACAGCATGCATGATGATGCATTTTCATTGTACAGATCTGAGGTTATAAAGATAAATATCAGGAAACTGAAATCTTCCCTATTGTAAATCAGGGAGAGTGACTATTTTACTAAGTGTATTTCATTGACTCTAAACTTGACCCCTCTCTTCCCTTTAAGTAGCTACAGTCGGTACTGTTTCCCACCAGAAAGGCTCCTCACACACAAACTATTAGTGTTCAAACCTATTTAAAAAATATCTCTGGGGCCAGCAAGCTGGTTCATCGGGTAAAGGTGCCTGCCTCTAAGCCTGATGATTTGGGTTTGGTTCCTGGAACCCACGCTATGGAAGGAGAATGCTTGATTCCTCCAGCAGGGAAATTAATTTATTTATTAATTTAATAAATTAATTTGATTATAGAGTAAAAGACAGAGATTCTAAAAACTTTATTATGGTTTATTTATTTACTGTATGAATGCACACATGGCCACCCACTGTGAGTGTGGAGGTTAGAGGACAACTTGTAGAAGTCAGTTCTTTCTTTCTAGAACGTGTGTTCCAGAACTTAGGGTCACACTGTCAGGCCCAGCAGCAGCACCAGTACTCATGAGGCCTCTGATTACTCCCCCCCCTTTTATTTTGTATTCTTTATTCTTCACTCTTTATATTCATTCTCATTCTCATTCTCTCTCTCTCTCTCTCTCTCTCTCTCTCATGCTCTCGTGATGTCTCTCCAGCTCTTGCTCTTCCTTCCTCCCTCCCTTCCTTCCTTCCTTCCTTCCTTCCTTCCTTCCTTCCTTCCTTCCTTCCTTCCCAGGATGTCAAGTAACTCAGGCTACCCTTGAACTTGCCATGGAGCTGAGGATGACCTTGAACTCCTGGTCCTCCTGCTTCTGCCTCCTGAGTTCTAGGATGACAGTGTTGTGCCAGGAAACATTCACGAACCCCCAAAAGACCACTAAGGAGCCGACCCCGATGTAATCACATTAAGATCTCTTTATTACAAACGTATCCACAGCAGACCCACAGGAGGTTTGGTGAACCAGCCCCTAACTCTCTTTGGCACAAGGTTTTATGGGAAACGGGAGCAAGTGAGGGTGGCCCATTCCCGCAAGCATTTAATTGAATGACTATTGTAAGCTGACAGGTGGGCGCTCTGAAGCAAGAATGTGTACAATCACCAACCATCTGAAAGAACTTCTGAACCATCTGAAAGAATCTTTGACTAACTGTTGCTACAAAGTTGCTAGGGAGTAACTCTGGCCAAGGACAGCCCTGGGATCCTTCCTGATACTTGGTTGCAGCTTGAGTTCAGCTGTGGGTCAAGTTCTTAGGCATTCTTTTCCCTTTAAGATGGAGGCAGGGTCCCAAGATGGAGTAAGTTTGGCTTTTCAACAGGAGTATGCTACTGCGTTCAGTAGTTGATGGTGTTTGAGCTCTTTTCATAAGACACGCACTAAGCTGAATGATTCAGTACTCATTAATTCTTAGGACAACTCAACAGCTGGTATTTATTATGGTCCTCATTCTGCCATTAGGAAAGGGATGTTGCTACATGAGATCGTGGTAAGCCTGCCCAGACAACTCGAAATAAGGCCTGGGTTTATAAAAATCCATGAACTTTGACTATACAACTATGCCCTTAGTCAATACAGCATACCAGCCCTTCCGTTTTTATTCTCGGTTGCATAGGGTAAATCGTGGTTAAGTGTTTACTATTCTTTGTAGGGGAGAATTGACAGCACCTTGCCTATTACAGAGGATTGTTCCTGGGGCTGGAGAGGTGGCTCAGCATGTAGGAGCATTGACAGAACTGTTCCTTTAATCCTCTGAACAGTATTGCAAGGTGGGCAATGGTCTTCTCACTTTATAGTTGAAGACACTAATAGTCCGATAGGCTGAATTCTAAACTGACTCCCCACCCCCCATGCACATTTGTGCCCTCCATGGAACCAGCACTACCAGGCCACTTCAGTCTTGGCTCCATCTCATCCAGTGACCAAATGAGAATCAGGCGAGCTTTAGCAATAGATCGTAATTTGAAACGGTCTACAGTCTCCCATTTCTTCCTTCAGCCGTCTCCCCTCCCTGGCCCTTAGTGTTGAGGAGAAACCCTTTCTAGGATTCTAGTTAACCACACCTGGGAATAAGTCCACTGTGCTGGGTTGTTCACCAGAGCAAAGGAAAGAAGGTGCGGCCCATGGGCGATGAAACCCTACCCTGGGCAGGCACACCCTCCCCACCCTTTGCCATAAAATCCCTTCGCTCCTTAATGCACGGATGCAGAGACTGGAGGGAGAGTCTCCTGTGTTCCTTTTCGGGATCAGCTTTAAAGGAAACCCATTTCCTTCCACTGATTTCTGTCTCCTCGATCTGTGAGAAAGCTGCAAGCCTTGCCCAAAGAGCCATTATTATTATTATTATTATTATTATTATTATTATTATTATTATTATCTTCATCATCATCATCATCGCCGCCTCCGCCGCCGCCACCGCCACCACCACCACCACCACCACCACCATCATCATTATTATTATATGAGTGGCTGTGGTTTAGCCATGAGGAGTGATTGTAATGAGGTCCTATAGTCAGGAAGTTCTGTCTGAAACTTGTCATGGATTTGAGAGGGAAGATTCTACCTTCTCCAGCTCATGTCTGAGACCCAGTCTACATCTGTGTTCTAACCCTGTCTGTTCCTTAATTCCTCACGGAATTTTCTAGAGCGTGCCCCCACCACCCACTCAAGATTCTGAAGTTATCTGCCCATAGATTTGTGCAGGAAGGTTCCGGATCTGGTACAGTTAGTCCTGTGGTCTAATAATTATACTCGTTATCTTGTGAGCCTGGGTTTGTAGGTTTAGATCTTACTAGTTATAGGCCCCAACATCTAATAAATTAAAATATAGGCTGGATCTCTAGTGGCACTGTGACTTAGATGACACATGGTTTTTTTTCTTTTGAGACAGTCTCATGTAGCCCAGGTTAGCTTCCAACTTGCCGCATAATCAAGACTGGCCCCCAACTGGCTGAGTAGTCAAGGATGACCTTGAAATTCTGATTCTCCTGTTTGTGCCTCCTGAGGGCCGGGGTTACAGGCATAGGCCATCTTGCCGCATTTATCCAGGGCTTTGTACTTGCCAGGTAAACGTTTTACCAGCTGAGCTCCCTGTGCATCTCAACAGCTACACTTTGGATATCAGATGTCTCGTATAGTATAGTATAGACATACACCCAAAAATGTTCTCCGTGTCTGAAGGTCTGAACAAACTGGGAATCCTGCATTTTATGTGGGAACCACCAGCAAAGTGGAACTATTGTTTTTCTGTGGAGTTGCTTATCTTGGTGGTTGATGGAGATTTAGCATGTGAGCTCTGTAGCTGAATGATTAGAGTGTAAATCTTGGCAACAAGTTGCTGCCCGTGGAACCAGGGTAAGCTACTTGGCTTCTGGCCTTAGCTTATTCCTCTGGGAAATGTAGTCCCAAATGGTAAGAAAATTTAATAGTCCACACAATGCACTTAGCAATGGTCTTTCCTGTCGATGATGAATGTTGGATTTGATGGTGGGGTGGTTTGAATAGGAATCCAATGAGAATCCTAAGGCCTTCTAAAGTCTCTTAGGGAGGTGTGGCCTTGCTGGATTATTGTGACCTTGTTGGAGGAAGTGTGTCACCTTGGGGACAGGATTGGGGTCTCATATATTCAAGCTAGGCCTAGTATGGCATTCAAGTCTGCTGCCTGTGGGATCAAGATATAGAACCCTCAGCTCCTTCCCCAGCACTAGGTCTGCCTGGATGCTGCCATGTTTCCCTGTCATGATGATAATGGACTGAGCCTCTGAAACTGTGAGCCAGCCACAATGAAATGCTTTCCTTTATAGGAGTTGCTGTGGTCATGGTGTCTCTTCACAACAGTAGAAACCCTAAGACAGATAGCTTGAATGAAAATGTTCTCCGTGGTCTCAAGTATTCGAACACTTGGTCTTGATCTGGTGATGCTGCTTGTGGAGGTTATAAATTGGGGTGACCTTGCTGGAGGAAGTACATTATTGGGGTGTGGTCTTACTGAAGGAAGTACATATTTGCGAGCTGGTTTTGAGAGCTCACCGTCTCACGTTGCTTCCAGTGCAATCTTTCTGCTTTGTGCTTGTAGTTGAGGAAGTGATCTCTTCTCCACCTGCCTCCATGTCTACTTCTTGTTGCCATGTCTCTCCACCATGATGGACTCATCCTTATCCTTCTGGAACTATAAGCCAAAAATAAATTCTTCCTTCTGTAGTCTTTTATCATACCAAACAAAAAAGGAATTAATACACTGAGGATCCTTTCTTTTCCCCCAAGTACTTTGTTGAGAGCTTTTGGTGCCACTTCTAGGAGTTTGGCATCTGTCACTGGGCTTGGACCAGGAAGTAGGCTCAGATAAGAATAACAGCGACCGGGGCTGGGGATTTAGCTCAGTGGTAGAGCGCTTACCTAGGAAGCGCAAGGCCCTGGGTTCGGTCCCCAGCTCCGAAAAAAAAAAAAAAAAAAAGAATAACAGCGACCATGGGGCTTTGTTTATTGCTTTGCTTAATTATTACCTTGTGTAATCCTTTTGCTGACTACTCCACCTACTGTGCTTAATTACTATCTGGTGAGATCTCCTTGTTTACAACTTCCCTTGATGACTTTGTCTTTGATCTAAGAGCTAACCATGTGTTTTGCATGTACCCAGAATGATATAAAAGCAGGTTGGAGAGAACTAAGGCGGCTTTAGCCTCAGTACTGGCTGGAGTCGTGTTATAATTTGGTCTAATCCTCCCTGCCTCACTTGAGACCCTGTTGATTGAGCTGGCAGATGGAGCTGAACGTGAGGCTCAAGTAAGGGGGATACAGTGAAGGACACCGCTGAGAGAGTGGCGCTCGAAAAGGAAAATGAAAGGTAAAAGAAAATGAAAGATTGCGGCCAGCATGGTGATAAACTTTGTAAAAGGAGACAAGATGATGGTAGAATGTAAATGAAAGATCAAGGAAAATAAAGCAGATTTGCAATAAACTTTGTAAGAATGGGGGAAGGTAATGGTAGAATGTATTCTGTGTATGTGTTTAGAGTTATGACAGAATATACAGGAGCGAAGATAATTCTCATAGATGCTTTTAGTCTTTGGATCCTGATTAGAGATAGTTTACATGAGAGAGAGAATGGGTTTCAGAAAAGTAGTCATCCCTCTTGTACGGGTCGCTTTGACCAGTGAGAAGGAGCATGAACATAAGCTGTTCCCAGAGCTCTCCTAGGGACAGGAGGAGGTGGGGAGACGTCCTGCTTCCTCTCTGGCTACCACTTGGGGGACGCTGAGTTCTGGTTCTGGGTCCCTTTGGCACATCTAGTTCTCTTCCCTCTCTGTGTATTGTCTGTCCTTGGTGCACCAATCTGTCCATGTCTGTCAATTTGTCTGTGTTTTCATTTTGTTGTGTGATTGTTGCTCTGCGTTTCATGTTCAAAAGGAAAAAAAATGGTTAAATCTTTATCTGCTGCTGGCTATCTACCCCTTGATTTAGTTTTAACTCAATTAAAAAAAAAAGTGGTCTCAGTTGACACAACAAAAACTGATAAGTCGCCCTGCGCCTGTAGGTAGGAGCCCAGCATAGTTGGAGAAGCCATGCCAGGAACTGGTTATCTGCACAATTGATCTTAAAGGGGCCAACAGCGTCTCAGCTTCTGTGGTAAGGAATCTGATGGTTGTTTTTCCTACAAAAATCTCTTGATTGTGATTATTGGATTCAGCAGGTGACAAGGTGCTCCTCTGAATTTACAGCTAGAAAAAGTTTTTTGTCTAGTCTAAATATATAGGATGGGTATGGCCACTCCATGCTTGTTTTTGGCTGGTCTTTTTTTTTTATTTTATTTATTTTTTTTTTATTAACTTGAGTATTTCTTATATACATTTCGAGTGTTATTCCCTTTCCCGGTTTCCGGGCAAACATCCCCCTCCCCCCTCCCCTTCCTTATGGGTGTTCCCCTCCCAACCCTCCCCCCATTGCCGCCCTCCCCCCATAGACTAGTTCACTGGGGGTTCAGTCTTAGCAGGACCCAGGGCTTCCCCTTCCACTGGTGCTCTTACTAGGATATTCATTGCTACCTATGGGGTCAGAGTCCAGGGTCAGTCCATGTATAGTCTTTAGGTAGTGGCTTAGTCCCTGGAAGCTCTGGTTGCTTGGCATTGTTGTACTTTTGGGGTCTCGAGCCCCTTCAAGCTCTTCCAGTTCTTTCTCTGATTCCTTCAATAGGGGACCTATTCTCAGTTCAGTGGTTTGCTGCTGGCATTCGCCTCTGTATTTGCTGTATTCTGGCTGTGTCTCTCAGGAGCGATCTACATCCGGCTCCTGTCGGTCTGCACTTCTTTGCTTCATCCATCTTGTCTAATTGGGTGGCTGTATATGTATGGGCCACATGTGGGGCAGGCTCTGAATGGGTGTTCCTTCAGTCTCTGTTTTAATCTTTGCCTCTCCCTTCCCTGCCAAGGGTATTCTTTTTCCTCATTTAAAGAAGGAGTGAAGCATTCACATTTTGATCATCTGTCTTGAATTTCGTTTGTTCTAGGGATCTAGGGTAATTCAAGCATTTGGGCTAATAGCCACTTATCAATGAGTGCATACCATGTATGTCTTTCTGTGATTGGGTTAGCTCACTCAGGATGATATTTTCCAGTTCCAACCATTTGCCTACGAATTTCATAAACTCGTTGTTTTTGATAGCTGAGTAATATTCCATTGTGTAGATGTACCACATTTTCTGTATCCATTCCTCTGTTGAAGGGCATCTGGGTTCTTTCCAGTTTCTGGCTATTATAAATAAGGCTGCGATGAACATAGTGGAGCATGTGTCTCTTTTATATGTTGAGGCATCTTTTGGGTATATGCCCAAGAGAGGTATAGCTGGATCCTCAGGCAGTTCAATGTCCAATTTTCTGAGGAACCTCCAGACTGATTTCCAGAATGGTTTTACCAGTCTGCAATCCCACCAACAATGGAGGAGTGTTCCTCTTTCTCCACATCCTCGCCAGCATCTGCTGTCACCTGAGTTTTTGATCTTAGCCAATCGCACTGGTGTGAGGTGAAATCTCAGGGTTGTTTTGATTTGCATTTCCCTTATGACTAAAGATGTTGAACATTTCTTTAGGTGTTTCTCAGCCATTCGGCATTCCTCAGCTGTGAATTCTTTGTTTAGCTCTGAACCCCATTTTTTAATAGGGTTATTTGTTTCCCTGCGGTCTAACTTCTTGAGTTCTTTGTATATTTTGGAAATAAGGCCTCTATCTGTTGTAGGATTGGTAAAGATCTTTTCCCAATCTGTTGGTTGCCGTTTTGTCCTAACCACAGTGTCCTTTGCCTTACAGAAGCTTTGCAGTTTTATGAGATCCCATTTGTCGATTCTTGATCTTAGAGCATAAGCCATTGGTGTTTTGTTCAGGAAATTTTTTCCAGTGCCCATGTGTTCCAGATGCTTCCCTAGTTTTTCTTCTATTAGTTTGAGTGTGTCTGGTTTGATGTGGAGGTCCTTGATCCACTTGGACTTAAGCTTTGTACAGGGTGATAAGCATGGATCGATCTGCATTCTTCTACATGTTGCCCTCCAGTTGAACCAGCACCATTTGCTGAAAATGCTATCTTTTTTCCATTGGATGGTTTTGGCTCCTTTGTCAAAAATCAAGTGACCATAGGTGTGTGGGTTCATTTCTGGGTCTTCAATTCTATTCCATTGGTCTATCTGTCTGTCTCTGTACCAATACCATGCAGTTTTTATGTATAAATGTGTTCTGCATGTCTTGGTTATAGATTATGGGCTTATAAGTCATTGGATATGGTTAAATACTCTCCCTACCTCAGTGATGAGAGCTTTTGCAATGTGCATAGGGTTTTGTGCCAAACCCTCAAGATTGTCAGAAAAATAACAAAGAAACACGACTGGCTTTGGGGATCTGGGTAGTAGGGACTCCTGGGGAGTCTCGAGTGTGTTTCACTGACTTTCCTGTGTTCACACTTTTCTTAGGCACCATATTACTAGTATAGAATAACCCCCAAGGTCTCCCATGGGCTTTGAGCCCAACTGGTTAGAGTTAAACCCCTAACGATATATGGGGACAAGTTCATGTTGCCAGGGAAGTTCAGGTACAGCAGTCGAAAGGGCCTCACAAGAACAAGGGTCTTCTGTGCCAGCCTCCCACTGAAGCATTTTTTGTATCTGATTCATTTTAACCAGCACCATGGTGCTTTAATGGTAAGAGGGCAGCAGAGACTCAGAGGTAAACAGCTTTGCAAACTCACACAGCTGGCAACTAAGAGTGGAATTCAAACCCAGGCTATTATCTTCTGATTCCTTGATTTTTATCACAGCGAACTTAATAGGATATTGTAACTTAACAGGCCCCCAGACCTTAGCATAACTGACTCCATGATGGGAGTGCCACTAGGCCATAAAACTCAGCACACGGGCAGTAGCACCTGTCAAAATAAAAACAAAGCCCTACTCCATCAAAGTTCATTGTTCTGGGAAAGTCTCTAAATGTTCTAACCTTGCCTTCTGGCTTCTGTAGTTCCACTTCTGTTCTTGTTAACTGAGGTGTGTCAACCCAGAACATGTTTTTTTGTGTTTAAAAGCTCACCCTGAGAAAGTTTCAGTGCTGCACTTGGGCTCCTGAACACCCCGTATAGTTGCTGGCTGCTGGAATAGAGACCTTCTAGTAGATTAAACCCATGTCAAACCACTCTTCTCTGGTAGATACCCCAACCCTGCAACAGACACAACTGATTCTTTCTTCTCAAGAAAGCCGAGTGCTTGGGGGCTGGAGAGAGGGCTCAGCAGTTAAGAACTCCTGCTTGTTGGACTCAAGTTTTGTTTTCCAGAACTGATAACAGGTGCTCACTACCGCTTGTAACGCGTAGCTCTAGAGGATCTGAGGGCCTCTTTTGACCTCCTTGGGCATCTGCAGGCAAGTGGTACAGATGGATACTCGGGTAGACTCTCATACACATAAAATTAAAAACTTTTAGAAAAGAGAAAGGAGCCTGTTCACCACCATTCCACACCAACTGGTAAAAACTTTCCAGTCTTCTGCTTTCACAAGCTTCTCCCAATTTTGCACCCCAGGGTGCCATTCAGCATTGCTTCTCCCCTCCAGGCGCTCTTCATTTCCCCTCACCAGCTCTCTCCTGTGATTTGTGTTTCTGCCTCCCTCTCGCTTCTAGACAATGAACTCTTATCTAGGTTCTGTTTGTCTCTGAATCCTTCACAACATGTAAAGCAGGGCCATGCCCATAGTGGAAGCTTAGTAAATATTTGCAGGAGCGAATGAAATCTCTCCTTCATAACATTTGCTTTAACAGTGACAAGAGTTAGAACCTGAGTGAGGAGCATTTGATGTGCTTTTCAATTCATCTAGTTAGCAATTATACACTTTACGTGTCAACTTGACGGGGCGCTGATTTCCTGCCTTACTAATTGATTAATATCAAAGAATTATTCAGCTCTTTACTTGGTGATAGCTAATCTAGATTGTCATCTTGATGAGATATAGAGTCCCCTAGGAGCCAAGGCTCTGGGTAAGAAGGGTGTCTGTGAGGATGTTTCCAGAGAGGTTTGAGAAGGAAAGACCATACTGAATGCGGGTGGGCAGGGCTTCTCAGGTTTTATATAAAAGAACATTCACCTTTCTCTTCTTCCTGACTGGACTCATGTGACCAGTTGCCTAACAGCCCTGGCATCAACCTTTCTTACCATGACAGACTGTACCCTCAAACCATGAGTCAACATGAACCCTTCCTTGTTGGGGTACATTATGAAGATGTGTTTCTGTATATTCAATTGTTAATTCTGTACCAGCAGAGAGCTAAATGCTGGCAGGATCTTGGCATTGTTATTTCTATGGTTCTTCACTGGTCTCATCTTTTATAAATAGTCCTCGTTCCTCACTAGCCTAGAGGCAATCCAGAATTGAGAATTGTATCTGATTGACTGTAATAAAATTCTGATGGTCAATATCTGGGCAAGAAGTGGAGGGCAGAGAGAAGGAGAGGGAGACAGAAAGGGAGGGAGGGAGAGAGAGACAAAGAGGGAGGGGAGAGAGAGAGCGAGATGGAGAGGGAGAGGGACAGAGACAGACATGCTGGGAGAAGAAATGAGACACAGATTTGCCAGCAGTCATGGAGGTACTCTGAAAGACCAGAGTCCCGAGCAGAAAGGTAGAACTAGCCAAGTGGCAGGAATAGTTGGATTAAGTTAGATAGCTGGATTAAGTTAGACTATCCTAGCTGAAAGGCCTAAACTTTAAAATATTAAAAAGCCTCTGGGTCATTCTTTATATCGCTGGTGGGTCTGAGGAAGTCCTGCTATACTCCTTCAGTTGCTTTTGTTAGCTGTTTGCCACAGCAATAAAACTAAAAGCCAAAAATGTCCAGAAACAAAGAGGGTTTTTTTTTGGGGGGGGGTGGTAGTGGTGGTAGGAATTGAACCCAAAGCATTGCCCACATCACACAAGTGTCGTACAGTTGAGCTGCAGCGACCTGTGCTCTGTAACTGGGCCTCTAGGCTTGTTCCGCAGGGGGTGTGGCAGGCACAGGTGCTGAGGGTTCTTTGTGCTGGTCTGATTCCCGGTCTCATAGCACAGCCCTTTAAGTCATCAGGGCTGTTCAGCCCTTGGCCTCAGGTAGAATTCTCCAGAGCTGGAAAAACAGCTGTAATCCCTTCTTGCTCCCTGGGAAGACTTTTGGAAAACAGAGAGACTGG
Source organism: Rattus norvegicus (assembly GCF_021556685.1). Lineage (NCBI taxonomy): Eukaryota > Metazoa > Chordata > Mammalia > Rodentia > Muridae > Rattus > Rattus norvegicus. The sequence continues at coordinate 57,494,207 of NC_141552.1, read as the reverse complement.
CACCAGGAGACGCAGTAATGAGGACACCCAGTTTAGGGTCTGAGTAACTATTTCCAGTATCCAAAGCAGCTGTGCTTATTTTCAGGGACCTGGGCATTTGGGAGAGTGCAGCTTGATTTCTTTAGTGTGACTTGTTGGAAACCAAGTCACTGATTGTATTGCTTTTGGATATTTTATTTGATGTCTCCGATTTGTGTGTGATCACTGAAAAATGGGGATGGCGGCATGGTCTTTATAAAATAGGGAGAAGTTATCAAGTTAACATCTAAAATGCTGTTTTTATTTTGATTTCTCCCAAAGGTGGCTTAAAGACAAGGGCTTAAGCCAGGGTGGTTTAAGTGGAAGGAGATGTTAGGAAGTAGGAACCAGGGGGATGGGGGACTGTCCGTGCCTCTTAACCATGGCCCAAGGGTTGCTGGGTTGGGTGCCTATGTAGACTATGCCTTAGAATCATAGCGTTAGTGGGAAAAGGTGATTTCTTAGGGTTTCTATCGCTGTGAAGAAACACCATGACTATGGCAACTCTTATAAAGAAAATGCTACTTGGAGCTGGCCTACAGTTCTGAGGTTTAGTCCATTATCATCATGGCAGAAGAGTGCAGGCATACAGGCAGACATGGAGAAACAACCATCTGGAGCTCTACATCTGGATCCACAGGCAGCAGAAAGAGAAGCCACTAGACCTGGCTTGAACTTCTGAGACCTCAAAGCCTGTTCCCCAGTAACACCCTTCCTCCAACAAGGCCACACTTATTTCAATAAGGCCACATGTGATGGTTTGTATATGCTTGCCTCATGGAGTGGCACTATTAGGAGGTGTGGCCTTGTTGGAGTAGGTGTGTCAATGTGGGAGTGGGTGTGGCCTTGTTGGAGTGGGTGTGTCACTGTGGATGTGGGCTTTAAGAGCCTCATTCTAGCTGCCTGGAAATCAGTCTTCCACTAGCAGCCTTCAGATGAAGATGTAGAACTCTAAGCTCCTTAGGCACCATGCCCACCTAGATGCCTTGATGATAATGATGATAATGGACTGACCCTCAGAACCCATAAGCCAGCCCAAATTAAAGACTTGCTTTGGTCTTGGTGTCTGCTCACAGCAGGTAAAACCCTAACTAAAACACCATAACTCTTATTAGTACCAGTCTCCATAGCCTATGGAGACCACAGATGGTTTAACTGGCCAGCATCCCTTCCTAAGAGGATCTGTCCTTCTGTCACTTGACATGGTTCTTGAACAGCTGAGTTCCAGCCTCAGCTTGATATGAGGGTCCTGAGAAAGGGGGTGAGTGAGAACAGCGCTGATTCAATAACAACTCAGTCAGTAGTGGATGCAGGTTGTCAGTTCAAGGGCCCTGTCCTTGCCAAGGATTCCTCATCATTCTTCCTTCTCTTCCTTTCTTTTCCCTTCTTCCTTTTTTTCATTCTTTTGTCTTCTCCCAACCAGAGAGCCTGAACTCAGTCTTTTATTTACTAAAGCTATACCATCAAGGTTTTGACCATTGATAACGTTTCTTAGAAATTCTTAAATTTACATAAATTCTAAAAATCCCAGATCCTTAGTCCCAACCCCCATGTCCTTAAAACAGAAGCTAAAAACAAAGTAAAAGCACATTTCCTTATAGTTTTACACAGCCTGTTCTCAGGTATCTGGGCACAGCTCTTAAGGTTTCCTGGTATAGCAGACAGCAGTCTTTAGTAACTGTTTTCACTTGAGAACAGAAAGGTGATGAACTACTAAGGTTGAAATGATTCCTTTAAAAGTTTTAAAATTTATTCCTACTTGACTGTAGGTGTTAGCTTTCATCCTTCAAGTAGCTGGGAGGATGAAGTACTAACTTTTTATATGTGGGTGTCATTTTTTTTTCTTTTTTTCCGAGCTGGGGACCGAACCCAGGGCCTTGCGCTTGCTAGGCAAGTGCTCTACCGCTGAGCTAAATCCCCAACCCCTGGGTGTCATCTTTTAATTCTCTAATCTTTGTCCTAGCCATTCAATGCCTCCTTACTCCCCTTCTAATACTATTTATTTCTAGGTCATGCTCAAGTCTCCCTACTATAAGATAAATCCATCATTGTTGGTTTTCTATAGATTCCTCTTTTCTATTCATACCGTTTCTTCTTGAGACCACTTTAGCTCTCTATCCTTGATGTCCCCAAGTTTACCCTGGCTAATTAATGCAGCAGCTGTTAGACCAGAGAGTCTATGTGCCTCCTCATTAGTTCAAGTTTAAGGACAGGTGTCCCAATGAGCAATTTCTACAAAGGACCATGTAGACTTTTAGGGCCACTGTGGTTGTGTTGTCTAGATCCTTACCCAGGGCCCTAGAAGCCAGGCAGAAGGTCTGTTTCTCCCTCCACAGCCTCATGACCACCTCTGTATCTCATTCCTGAGAACCACAGCTGTTTAATTTATTATGGAGTGATCATCTCTGAGTAATGGGGGGGGGGGTATATTCCCTAGAAAGAGAGATTTGTGAAAGTAAAATAGAGGAGACAGCAGATCAACTTCAGGGCAACAGCAACCATGAGCGCACATACTATCGATGGTCTGGTGATGCCCCAGGGGCAGGGACTGTGTCGGTGTCACACAGACCCTTATGCAGCCATGTCCGACCCAGCATTAATCAGATTGTCTGAGTCTACCATGGTTAGTCCCTGGAGTGGACACATGCAGCCAGGCTAGATGATCAAAAGAGCCATCCCTCTGCTCAGTGGTTGGCCCACAACATAAGCTGGGCTAATGATACAGTTCCTGAGAATACTGCTTTGTGCCAAGTTTAGTGAAGAGGAAGTTCTTGCTCTTTGTCAAGATGTGGGGAATCTTCTTGTGAAGGGGGATAAATAGGAATTGCTGGACTCTATTGCCCCTTACTACTGGAAAGAGCTTTTCTATTATATAGAAACTTGAGTTTCAAACTAGAATCCTTCATTTTCTGACAGAATGATTGTGGACAGGCCACCCAACCTCTTTGAAGTTTGGTGCCCCGACATAGGGTGGGATGATGGGTTCTTTTCAAGATTTCTTTGCATTCCAGCATGGGTACACTAAAATGGCTGATAAATAGCAATTATTGGTAAATTTCATGGTTTGTTTTGATTTAGTTTCACCCTATGGACATCTAACTTGGAGTTGGAACAATGCCTTGTATGAACAAGTCTGGTTTTTTGAACGTGAGTCCTAGTATGAGACCATGCCATGTGGGTTGCTGCCCTACATTAGTTTTAACTTCCTCACATGATGGCTTACTTTCTGGAAACTTCTAATGGAACAGACTTTCCAGATTCTTAGGAAAAGCTGCGCCTGGCTGTACTTTCCTTGAGATAAATATTATCCCCGTCATAACAATTTAGCAGCCACCCTAAAATGTGGCCAAATAGACCATGGACAGATCCTGGGAAATTGATCAAAAACTCTCATTCCAATATGGTACCCCATCTGTTCTGCTTCCCATGGTTTCTCTATTCTTCAACATGATCTTAGCAATTTTTTCATGTTTAGTATATCATTTGAAACTCTTGGATTTCATAGATAATCCATAATCCTGTCTCTCTCTCTCTTCTCTCTCTCTTCTCTCTCTCCTCTCTCTTCTCTCTCTCTCCTCTCTCTCTCTTCTCTCTCTCTCTTCTCTCTCTCTCTTCTCTCTCTTCTCTCTCTCTCTTCTCTCTCTCTTCTCTCTCTCTTCTCTCTCTTCTCTCTCTCTTCTCTCTCTCTTCTCTCTCCTCTCTCTCTTCTCTCTCTCTTCTCTCTCTCTTCTCTCTCTCTTCTCTCTCTTCTCTCTTTTCTCTCTCTCCTTCTCTCTCTCCCTCCCTTCCTCCCTCCCTCTCTCCCTCCCTCCCTTCCTCCCTCCCTCTCTCCCTCCCTCCTTTTCTCTCTCCTTCCACTCACCTGGTTTTCCATGGTCTTATTTGTATGGTCTCTGTTCTCATGGTGCACACAATGGCTAGGCAGCTCATTCCATGAACTTGCCTTGTGCTTCTTCACTCAGAGTACCTAACGATAGTGAGTCTGCCTGGAAAGTTATCATACCTACTCCTGAAGGAACCTTTTTTGTCAGTTACAGTCCCACTCTTTTCTACTCAACACACAAATTCTCAGTATCAAGGGAAGATTCCTCAAATAAATTTGCCTCTCTTATAAGAGATAAAACTTATCACAACATTAAACTGACAACTCGTTGATGATTGAAATTTCATTCTTTTTCTCAGCTAAAACACTGAAAAGATTACAGCTAGATCATACTAGGCATGTATTTGGCCTTTGTGTCTTCTAGAATGGGACTTCTGGGTGCTGCTTTCAATGGTGTGATGTCTATTCCCAGTTGTCAACTTGACTATATCTGGAATGAACTACAATCCAGAACCGGAGGGCACACCTGTGATCTGAATCTTGAGGCTGGAAGACAGGCTTTTGATCCATATTTTGAAGCAAATGCTGTAAGACTTTGATTGGCAGCGCTGAGGGTAGTTCAGTTTAAGAGTCATTTCCTAGTATGCAGGGGGCCCTGGATTTGTTTCCTAGCACGGCGTAAACTGGACATCATTGTAACCTCAGAACTCGGGAGACAGAAACAGTAGGATCAGAAGTTCAAGGTTATCCTCTACTATGAAGCCTAGCTAGCATGGCTACTGGAGACCTTATTGAAACAAAACTAAAGAAAAGTCATGGAGGTTGGGGATTTAGCTCAGGGGGTTGGGGATTTAGCTCAGTGGTAGAACGCTTGCTTAGCAAACGCAAGGCCCTGGGTTCGGTCCTCAGCTCTGGGGGGGGGGGGAGGTCATGATTATCTCAACATCCTTTCTACTTTGTAAATTGAGATCTATCCACATAGCATATGGATGGGTCCTTGAGATAATGTCTCTGGTTTGTCAGTTCCCTGTTGAGAATCATGGTGAAGCTCAGAGCAGCCTCCAGGAGTGAACCCCATCTTTCCGGAGATTCTGGCCCTTGCAGAGATGTTTTTCTTGAAAAACCTTGAACATTTTAGATTGTGAAAATGAATATCCTTGAGACATGCAAGCTTTAAAACCAGACTTTCCTAGACTACTTGGGTAGAAGGCCAGGAGAGGAACAAAGAGCTTCGTGACACACACATTTGTCGATGCAAAGCAAATTTACAAGCACAACCTTGAAATGGGAGGGAAAACGGATCCCTGAAGGAGTTCTTAGGGATGGAGATTGGAAACCTGTCATGTTACAGCTGCTGTGAAGGAAATCTAGCAGTGGGTATCTGCAGGGGAAGCTGACACTGGGTTCCCTTCAGAGAGGTTTGATAGCATGAAGGGGCCCCAAGGCCATCATGGGCTCTTATGGTATGAGGTAGCATTGGACAGAAGCAATATCGGGAGATTGATCTGAACAGATGGGGCCTTAAAGGGAATGGGAGGCTTCCCACTGAAGCTTGGAGAAGGAAGCTTTATTGAGTGGGGAGGGGAAAGGACTACGGGTGAAGGGTGCAGAGGAGCTCCTTCAGTGCCAAATCCCTCTAAGGAGCCTTGAGGCAAACTTGAGTCCAGAACAAAAGAAAGATTTGACTTTTTTTTTTTTTTTTAATAATCTTTTAGGGCTAAAGGGAAATTTCGTATCATGTGATTTTAGTGGAGCATAGCCTTCATGATAAATAGTGTGGAGGCTCGGGTACCATGAATTGAGAGCTGCCAAGTGGGAGCACAGGCTGCTACTTAAGTTTCCATCCCAGAGAAAAACTACAAGTTGGTGTTGCCTTATTTCTTTCGGGCTTTGGCGTCTGGCCTACTGTTGCAGCCAGGGTTGAATACCACAGTGGTAATTAATGTACTGGTGTTTAAAGTGTGAGACTGTGTGATTGGCAGTTCAGAACATAGGTTCTCACAGTGAAGGCCTGGCCGGAACTTGGTGAGTGCTGGACTCATTTACTAGCCATGTGACCTCAGACTAGAATTGATGCTTCGCCTGCTCTGGTCTCTCCATCCAGGCATGGGTGTCATAGACAGTACTGAGCACTGTTGGGAGAGTCAGTGACTTAGCACATGCATTGTTCTTTCAGCTGCATTCAGTAGGCGTCTCATAAATGCTTGTCATCCTCATTGTTACTTGCTACATATGATGTTAGATGCTGTCATTGGTATCATCTGCATGCAATTTTATTGTGAGATGGCGACTCATGTAGCCCAGGCTAGCCTCAAAGTCGACATCTTCCCCTCTCTGCATACTGAGTGTGGGGAATTACAAGCTTGCCTTGCCTTGCCCAGGTAATCGGAATGCACACAACTATTTATGGGGTAGTAAAGGATGCCACAGGAGGTTATGCTATGCTGAATACTTTATTTATATTTTTATGTAAACATAATTTGCTTTATAGGCACAATATAACAATATAACGAAAGCTCTGAAGCCACAGACACATTAGACGATGTTTGGTTCATTCTAGTAAAACTCAACCTTCCAAGAAGCTTTCGAAGCTCCCTTAAGGCAAACAGACAATACTTTTTTTACACTTCCTCCAGGAAACGATCACAAGGGGGGAAGGAAGGTCCACAGGACAACTGACTGATTCCAGTTGTTCCTCACCCACCCACCCACCCACCCACCCTCCTGTTCTTCATGGTGATGCTGCTCATGCTCCAATGTTCTCTTTCTGTATTCTCTCAGGAGAGGGAGCGGTTTTTCATGTGTGATCTATGGTTTAACGAAACAAACGGAACAGGTTTGGGGAGAGATGACTTCCCATGATTCTTAGGTATACGACAACACCATCTGGATTCTGAATGTGGGTCAGGTTCCGTGTCCCCTGAAGGTGAACCTTCCTAACACAACTCTTAGCCTTTCCAAAAGGCTATTCCTACATACTAGTAATAGCACTCAAGAGTGTGGTCCTCAGGTCTACCCACCCTTGAGCATGGTTATGGTGGAAATGTGACTGATTATGTGGTATTTAGCAACAGGTTATCACCTCTCTCGACAGCATCTCTCCCCAGGGGTAGGAATTAAGAATCTGTGATTGGCACTCTTTCCCATAGGCTCACCCCTTGGCTTACTGGCTGGCAGCTCCTTTTCTCATCTTCATATTTGACTTTCCCAGTCACAGTGAGGAAAGACTCCCTTCAGGTAAATATTTGGCATTGAAGAAGTCATCATCACAAAAATCAGGATGGAGATAAAGGAACAGGACGAATGGCGGGAGACTGGCTACAGAGACTTTGCAAACCAAGCAGGGAATTGTGGAGCCATGTTCCCTCCCAGCCCACACAAAAAAAATGGTGCCCAACTTAAAGCATTAAGTGGAAAAAGTGGGCAACACCAGAGCCCTCCTAAGTTTTCAAGGATGTTTATAAATTTAGAATACCAACCCAAGGTCATGGGAGCCCACTTAGGTCTTCCAGAAGACAAGTTCAGGGTGCTAAATTGCATGGGCTCCTTTTTATATCAAGCTTGGTTTGTGAGTGACGGACGTGTAACCTCTTAGGACAGAAGGGCTGGGGAAGGCAATAAGGAGCCCCACTTCAAAGGGAGGGAGATGTCTTCTTCCTCTATGGTAACTGATGTCACTTCAAAACCTATTAGAAAGGACCAGAATGTTTCTTTCAAGCTGGAAAAATTGAACAGGGTATTTGATCAAGCAGTTTGGTCCCTGATTTCTAAAGCTTCAAATCAGCACCATGGTTTCGTGTGTCAGAGAGGAGGACCACACACTTGGCATCAAGCGCTGGGAAGCCACCACCTGTATCCCTCGTGCGGGTTACACGTTAGAAAGTGCTTTGAATAGGCAAGAGAAACCAATGGACTTTCAACCCCCAAATATGGTCTTCAAAAGAGTGCTTCCTTGGGAAAGGTGCTCCCTGGGTAGGAACTTAAAAAATAGTAGGCAGTAATTCAAAGGCCGAGAGTAAAAGAACCCAGGTGCGTTCAATGACATTTGAGTTAAGCCTACAATTTGGCAAGTTTTTCTTAGGATTTCAATACATCATGTGTGGGCACAGGAAGGACTTTGCTCATGAGATATGGTTTCAGAGGAGAGGTCTCTGTAGCTGGTCCTCAGATAGATGCTGTCCACCCATCTCTATCCAGGAAAGAACCCACATCCACCTCCCTGGGTATATAAATAAGAACCAGGGAAGAGGGTTAAAGAGAGACTCAGACCTTAAGGTGCAGAGACACATGCAGGGATGTAGCATTTAAGGGGGAAAGTGACAAAGTACTGCTTGGAGAATTCTGAATGTATGGGACTGTGAATACTCCTGGCCTACTCTCTTGCCACTAGCTAAACTGCTAAGCGCCATAATTGGAGGCATAGCTGATTGCTGGCAGGCAAAGAGTGTCATTGGCCTGAAGAATAGTGGGATCTGAACAGGGCTCTGTGACAACACCTTTCAATCAAAAGTAGCCTGGTTTCTGACATCGGGCCCTGAGGGCTAGTAATAGTTTGCAATGCTATTCTAGAACCATCAAGGAAGGACCCGAAGAAGGATCGGTTTGCTTCAAGGGAGAGCGTGATACATAGACCAGAAAGGGACACAATACTGCATGGAGTGGGATTGGCACTTAATTCCAAACACAACAGTGATCAACAGCTTCTTAGCTTGGCTGACTGCAGACAAACACGACACACACTGGACTACAGCATTTGTTCACTGGGGCACAGAAGAGGTCTCCTGGCGGCCATCTTCTTCCTAGCCATCCTCCACCTTCTTGGATGCGAGGTCTGGCTTACTGGATGAAGGGCATCCTCTCTTTGTTCTCGCTGTCCCCTTCATGGTCCTCTTCTTCCTCTCCTGCCTCGCTGGTCTCTGTGCTGTCATTGGCCATCTGCAATTCAACAGAGGTCATGATATGGAGGACATGTACCCACTCCCTCACCATCTCTGAGCATTGGATGAAGCATTATGGGATGGACTTCTTTCAGACTGGTCATTCCTATAGAAGGAAGTACCTCTGAGGATCCCTTCTATACCTTTTACTAGTCCCTGCTAAGGCCCTGTTGCTGCCTTTAACATCACTTAATAGCCCTGCAGGTGACCTCCTTGGGTGCATCCTGACTCTCATGATGTTCTGGATTCATCTTGACTTCATGTTGTCTTTCCTTCAATTTTAGTCTTCTATCCAGAAGGGATGAGACATCTTCCCTACCACGGATGCTACAAATACCCATTCTTCACTGTCTCTTTCTTCCTTTGGGTGTCAGGATAAAAACACTCCCAGAAAACAAGAACAATGACTTGTTTATTGTTCAATGGGATTAGAGCTGAACTCTTGGCCTGAGTGGGAGCATCGTTTGGCCTTAATGCGATGGGTTCTGACCCTTGGTCAAGTAGACACTAACCCTAGACCAAGGACCAGCAGAATGTCGTGGGTTCATGGAGACAGGCAGTGCCTTTGCATGGAAAGCCAGTGCCAGATATTTTAAGTGTAATAGTTGGCCAGAACAGCTCTAGAATCTTCTATGCATAGGACTGAAAGAGACCTATTTATGTAGATCAGTGTATTTGCAGGGGAATCCTTGGGCCATAGTCCTTTCTCTCTAATCCCATGTTATCATTCCCCCTCCAATAGTCCTGTGACTTCGTATTTTAAAAACCATATCCATATTGTTATCAGCAGCTTATGTGGCACAAAATGCCCCTCCCTTTCACTGTCTTGTATGGAGTGAAGTGACCATTACAGCTGAGCTACAGAAGACAAAGGTCTGTTTCTGAAAATGTACAGCTGGACTGAGAGTCATGGGTCGTTTTATTTATTTTACTTATATTTCTTGAAAATGACAGATACTGCTGCATGAACTTCCATACTTTCTTTGTTTTGCTTACCTAGAACTTATGAGCCACACTCAGTACTTGCCTTTCTAACTGAGAAGTACCTGTCAATGTCTGCCTAAGAAACAGGATCAATGCTGATGGTCAAAGGCAACTTTCCCAGGTTGCCAATGGGACTGAGTACCAGGCCTTGAATGCAAGCAGTGAGAGACTGTGTATTAAGGGCTACATCACACGGTACCTCTCCCCCAAAGCAGCTAGTTTGGGGACAGGTAAACCTGATGTGCTGTATTCTTGTGGATTGCCTAGATACTAGGGTTTTCTCTCAACGAAAGCCAGTGAATTCAAGAGGAGTACCAAGAAGCATCCTGGAGGCAGTAGGCACAATTCTGTTAGGCCCATGTAACTACATTGTTTAAAATTAACCAGGAACCGTTTCCATTGGTGCCTAGAAATAAACAGCTGTAAATGTAAATGCTTTTTTTTTTCTATCCATTTTCTGTCTGTCCCCACTCAGCGATTTTTCCTGTCTTTCTCAAACACTTTCATTTTTCTATCTCCACTTTCCTTAGTCCATGGCTAATCTCTCATTCTGGTATCCTGTGATCTTGAAAGTTTAAGTTGCCTGTATTTCCTTGGACGCAGGAGTAACTACTCCAGACGATCCATCGGTTTGTCTTTGGTCTTGATCTGGGTAGTCTCGTCAGTATTCCACTTACCAGAGGAGTTGGGGTCTTTTCCACATCCAGAATTAACTTCCCGATGTTCCCTCGGTCGTGAATGCGCTGCATGGCCTCCTTTACCTGGGACACAAAGTGAGGAGATGTTAATGAGATCAGGCTCCTGGAAAATGTGCCTGAAGAAGTCAATCCACCGGACCTCCACCAGATGGCGCTGCAGCTCAAATAGTGGTTCAGCCAGCAACTTTTTTTGGGTCTCAAATCTATTCCATCGCCTCCTGTCAGTTACACATGCTGACCTGTAAGTCTTCTGGGTCTGAAAAGTAAGGGTTCCAGTTTTCACAACGAGAGGATAAATATATATCTATTTTGTAAGTCAGAATGGTCTGGCGGAATGTTAATGAGAGCATTTATGAGGGTCATTTGAGATTTGCCTTCTTAAGTGTTACGTAACCCTGCTTCATAATTTGGCTCAATCAACTGGTCACCAGGGCTAAATTGCATTTGCGAAATTCCCCATGCTTTCTAATTGCTGGGATGAAACTGCTTTCACATAGCAGGCACTCTCTTCAGAGGAGCATCCTTTCTAGAAAGGAGGATCTATGGTTTCCTTTCCCAAGTCCAGGCATTCCTGGGAGTACTGAAGGGACCTTGATCTTCTGCAAAAGGAAAGCCCATTTGTTCTGAGGCTTTCCTTCTGCTGCCATGCAGAACGTGAACTGCAGGGGGCGCTGTGAGTAGTAATGGAGAAGACACGGAACCTTGCCTGCCCTCCACATCTCAAGTGAAATCCAAACAGGGATGCAACATCCTTCGCCTCACAAAAGTCATTTTGTAAAAACTTATAACAGGTTGAGTCTAAATATTTTCTTGTAAAGTCTCACAATTTAAAATATTCTTGTTCCTTCAGCTTCAAGGCTAGATGTTCTGACATTAAAAAAAAAAAAAGTTCAGACATCGTTAACTGCGTGTAGGGAACTGAGCCTGTGGCTGATGGAGAAATGTTTGCTTATTTGAAAAATCAAAGGCTTCTATTCATTTGGATCCAAACTCACAGAACCATTAAAAAATGTTTGTGTTCAAATTGCTTTTCTGGGACTTTAGTGACACAATTCCATTTATGGGAGAAAACCATAAAAGATAATGACTTCGTTGTGTTTAGTGGCAAAACACTGAAACAGCTTATGTGTGGCAGTAAAGGGATGGGTAAATAAACAATGGCTTTTTACATTCATCTACCGAGTGGGGATGTTGCATAGCTGTTAAGGAAAAGAAAGATCTATGCTGCTAATTATACAAGAGACACACAGCAGGATTGAGTGCTTTTGTAATCTTGCTAAATGAGGAAACCGAAAGGAGTACTTTTATTCTTTTATTTACATCTCTATAAAAATGTAGGTTTCCTAAAAAGGCTAGGAAGGCTTGCTGGTGTGCCTTGAAAGTTAGGAGGGGTGGGCATTTTACTCTACCATTCAAATAATGTTATGTAGTCACGTGCTATCAAATCAACACTGTATATAAATTCAATGGGTTTTTGTTTTGTTTATTTTTTGTCTCCCCATGGTGAGGAACAACCTGTCTTTTTTTAAAACTGATAATGTCAAGCTTTTTTTTGTTTTGTTTTTGTTTTTGTTTTTTTTTTTTTTTGACCCTGATAAAGCACTTGAATCCTTCCATTTATGTGGTAACTTCTGAAGTATTTTCACACTTGGTCATAAAAACCGGTAACCATGGTTGTCCCCCGGCATCGGTGGCAGGTTGATTCTGAAGCTCCGATTCCAACATGGTGGGTGCTCTTGTATAAGGCGGTGCAGTATACATCTGCACTGACCCTACACGCACCTCCCCATAGACGAGTTTTTTCTAGATTATTTGTTCTGTCAAATACCACATGATACCGTGCTCTTCTACCATAGAGCAAATCTCGACAGCAAATCAAAGTCTTTACAATTCAAAGCTCGTGTAATTCCCCCGCCCCCCAAGTATTTCCTTATCAACATTTGCTGAGGCTGTTGATGTAGAATCTGTGGACGAGGCAGGCTCACGGTGCTTACTGAAACGCTCTGTCCTGACAAGATGGTTGCTAGTCTAGCTCTCGGCCCCTTGTGGGAGTCATACCCTTGGGTAACTTCTCCTTGAGTGTAGGCTGGAGGTAAGGGACCCGTGTCCCTGCAGAGCACAGCAGATGGGATAGACTCTCCTTTCCAAGATGAAGTTAGAAAAGGCCACAGCATCTACACACTGCAGTGACTCTGGAGAGGCTACTGCAGGAATGGGGGCTGCCCTGTGGCATCCCTACATGACGGAGACCTTAGATGAATTCCATCCAATAGCTAGTAAGGAACTGTGACCCTCAGCCCCTCCGAGGAACTGAATCTTGCCAACAACCCCTAAAGAACTTAGAAGTAAATACGTGTCCTCTCAAACACTGAAATGAGATCAATACTTCAGCTGACATCTTGACTATAGCCTTGTTGGGAGTCAAGGAACCCAGCTTAAATCATACCTGGTTCCTGGCACTCCCTCTCGAGCTTATGAAATCACAAATGCTTTTACAGTTCACTGTTTTTTTTGGGGGGGGGGAGGTGGTAAATGAAATAATAAATTCTTAACAGACTTCTACTTTGCATATATAATGCTTAGCTTGCAAGGTTCATATAGTACCCATTTTGAGGATAAGTGTCTTGAAGCCAAAGAACGTAAGTAATTCATTCAAAGATGATAAGGCTACAGGGAACAGAGTGTGGTTCAGAATTAGGTTGGATAGAGTTCAAACCCAGCATTACCCCCGCAATTTTACCTAGATCAGACTGTTCTGCTTGGTTCTCAGAGGGTAGAAGGACTCTCGCAATACTCCGTGTGGGTATTAGGAACTGTGGGTACCTCCTGAACACCAGCCAAATGCTCTACTACTGAGTCACGCCCTTAGCCATTCATGGTGAATTCCGGCAAAACACTTGACCACTGCCCCCTGTACCACACTGTCAGATTCTAGGCAAGCGCTCTACCACTGAGCTATATCCTCACTGGTGTATTCTGACTAAGCACTGGACTACTGGGCCATGTTCCTAGACCTTTCCTGATGGGTTCTCTCTGGGTACTCTCCTGCTGATCCGACTCCAGCCCCTTTCTGACAGATTGTAGGCAACTGGTCTACCATGAGCCAATTCCCCGGTCCCTCCCTGGTATGTTCTAGGCAAGTACTTGACCACTGAGCCATGCCCCAGTCTACTCTTTACTTTTTCTGTTGAAACAGGGTTTTACTAAGTTTTCCCAGGGTAGCCTGGAACACTCAGTCTGTTGTCTAAGTAGACAATGAGTTTGTAATCCTCCTGTCTCAGCATCTTGGAACAACCACGATGACAGGAGACAGGCAACGCTTTAAGCTGCTTCTGTACTAAGCTGGAGTCCAGTGGAAAAAAGCAAAGAGCTGTTTTCTCAACAGTAGAAGTGAAATCATGATGCTTGAGGGGTTAGGAGAAGCCCCCTGTAGGATTGCCTTTAATCTGCATAGTTTTGAAAATTTCTCTCTGAAATGTCGCCTTGAAGTTCTGTCTGTAGAAAATGGATAAAGGGCCAGGAGTAATCTCCAGAGGTCATTTAATTACCCCCACCCCAGGCCTGCTGTTAGATTCTCCATGCTCTTTTAAGGATGCTCCTGGAGTTGTGCGGGAGCCCCACTGGCAGAGGCTTGGAAGGAAGGAGACGACTACTTTTGATCAATTCTTTATCAGGTGCAGTGTGTAGCATTTTGCACGCATGAAGCTGTTTCGTCTATACACTGAGCTTCTTGGGGTGGGGGGAATGTTTGCATCTGCTTTTCACCGTCCAGGGAGAAACACAAGGAGGAAGCCTCTGAGAGGTTTGCTTCTGGCTGTCACTTAAAAGGGAGAGCAGAGCGGAAGACCTGAGTGCCAGTCCCTTCTCAAGACTCTGGACAAAACCCATTACAGGGCTGTGCTGACCACACCCCAAGAGTGTGCTGACACCCCTGCCTGGGCAAGGCTGAACACAGTCTTTGCTACAGATTATCAGCTTATAAAAGGTCCTCCAATAGGCGATGCTTTCCAGATGTTTGACAGCACCTGGGGAGATTGTCTCCTTGAGCATTTACTGGCGAGTCCCCAGAAAGACTTTTCTAATGCCCCTTTCTGTTTGAAACCAACATTGCCTTAAAAAGAGAGTCATGGAGGCTCGCCTCGGCTAACACGGTAGCCCCAGATCACCTCTGACAACAGCCCTTGAATGTTGTAGCAACTGCCACACAAGGTCACTGTAAAATTTGTACCAGATTTCAAAGATTTAGTAATTATGAGGCCACCTGCATGCAAAAATGGTGGCCGGAGAGGCAGCTTAGGGGTTAAGAGCCCAGGATGCATTTGCAAAGGATCAGAGTTTGGTTCCTAGCACCCATGCTAGGTATTTTGGGTGGCTCACACTGCCTGTAACTCCACCATTGGTGGGATTCGATGCTCTCTCTTCTGGACTCCATGGATATCTGCACACACACTACATGTGCATACATGTGTGTGCTCATGTGCATATGTGTGTGCACCTGCACATGCACACACTTAAAATAAAAAAACTTATAAATTAAAAAAAAAACAAAGTGTAAAATACCTCCTTGAGAATTGTGGACAATGCTTAAAGATTTAAATTATAATATTTAGACATTGGCTTAAGGAAGACTCCTTCAAGTTTATCTTGGTGTTTTTCTGAATGTGACTGCTGAAACATTTCAAAGCTTCGCTGGCGGTCTGCCCAGTGTTCTGCTCCACTCTTGATGGATGCCCCAGGAGCGATGTCTGTTATCCTAGCGACCAAAATCCTTCTCAGCTCTCGCACCCTTTATCTCACAGCTTAAGACGTGCCTGAAGCTCGGCAGGCTGTCTGCCATGCTTCTGCATGCTCCCGGTCACTTCCTGGAGCTCCTCAGTCCTGTCGCTACCTCAGCTTGACAGCTCAGCTGCAAGCTCTTCCAGGCACTTGTTCTGTGTGCACTGTGTGCTTGACTTCGACAATCTGGCCAAGTACTGAGGGATCCTAGCATGACGGGTTGGGCAGTAACATCAGCGTCATCCCTGGACTTGGATCCTCTACGCCAGCCTTCATATTGTAAGCCTACAGAATGACACAGTCAAATACAAACCCAAAGCCAGCTACAGCTACGACCAAATGGTTTCTAGTTAGGCACAGGAAAAGACATGTCAAAAAGCAGCTATTGAAATTGATTCAATAATGTATTTTACCAAATATGTCTGTCCTCTTTAGCTTTGACTGTCAACATCCTGGTGTCCTGTGAGAAGGGAGTCTCAGTAATAGGTTGCTCAGAACAGACTGATTTGCCTGTGGGCAAGTCTTGGGCTTGTCTTGTTATACATAGGAGGGCCCAGACCACTGTGGGTGGCACCATTCCCTAGGAAGGTGGTCCTGGCTGCATAGGAGAGCTAGAAAAGCATAGATCTGTGAGCCAGTCCACCACACACTGTTCCTCCATGGTTACCACTTCAAGTTTCTGTACCAACTTATCTCAATGACGGACTCTGACTTGTGACTAGAAACAAACCCTCTTCTCCCCTAAATTTTCTTTTGATCCTCTGTCGCAGTGACAGACTGTCACTGGGACACTCAACGTTCTCCCATTTCAATATGCTCAAAATGAAAATCAAGTCAACAATGTGTGTTTGCTCTGTGTTTTAGGAATCTGGGGTATATTTGTAGATTTACAGGGTATCTCAAGTCAAAATAGCCCCTCTCCAAGTACTCAGAGGCCTCACATGGCTCACAGACATCTTGAGGGTGTCTACTGGAGCCCCAGTGCAAAGGAAGGTCAGCATGTGATAACTTACAGAATCAATCAGTCAATAAATGGACAGTGGATCTGTGGAATGGTTGAGACACTATGTGACTGAGCTTCTCCCCAGTGGGTTTCTGTCTTGTGACTACCCCATTTCCCAGAGTCGGGTAGCTGTCTCTTGGTGGCCTGCTCAGTGCTGCCCGGGTGGCCCGGAGAGGAGTCTGTTCCTAATCAGAGTTGTGTTTCCCATACCCTGTGGGAGGCAACAGCTTCTGCTAGTTTTTAGGTTTTCCAGATGTGTCTCAGCAGCTGGGTTTCCCAGGACCGGGCATTCTGGAGGTTCTCAGGCCACATCCACCAGTAGTAGATTTTTTTTATCCACACGGGGGGGGGGGGCAGGAAATCCCAGTTGTGTCATTCAGACTCCTTGGTTTGTATCCTGAAGTCACATGAGCCTTTTCTGGCACTGCTGTTCTTTACTAGGACCCAAGCAGAAAGTGGTAGTTCTGCTGCTTCTTGGTAACCCTGTTTGGCATTCTGTGCTTTACCCTCCTTGTATGTAAGACAGCAACACCTATGTTAACCCACTCCTTTCCATTTGGCCCAAGTAGAATGGGTGTGCTCCATTTTTTTTTTTTTAACTTTATTTTTAAATTCTTGGGTGTATATGTGCACTGCATGTGGGAGTGTTATGCCCTCGGAAACCAGCAGGGGGCGCCATATCCACCTGGAACTGGAGTTACAAGTAGTTGTGAGCCGCCCTATTGGGAAACAAACTCTGTTCCTCTAGGAGAGCAGCAAATGCTTTTAACTGCTGAGCCATCTCTCCAGCCCCTGCTCCACTTTGAGGGAACTTCGCTTTCCCCTCTTTTAAACAGGTTAATCATAAAGAGAAACATCTCACTCCCCCCTCAAAAATGTATGTACTCAAAAGGGAGAGAATGATGTTTGGTTAGGAAGAAAAGAGGGCAGAGGAGAGGGGCAACCTGCTCAGTAAGACAGGGACAGCAGACCTCCTCAGTGTCCCCTGTCACCCCACCCCCAGCATTCCCTACTTATGATCTGCCATTCCTGGGGAGATTCTAGACTGCTTTGCAAAGCCTCAGGACCTCGATGGTATGACTGTGTTACCTAATGCTCCTGGCACACTCTCCCCCTATGAAGTATAGATAAATTTTGCATACATTTGCTCTCCCTGATGTAAAATTACTCCTAGCATAGTGCTTGAAGCACAGATTTATTCTATAACTCTGGGGTCATGAGTCAGATGTGGGTCACACTTGTCTAAAATCAAGGTGGGGTTAAGACTATGCTTCTCTCTGGAGATTCAAAGGGGGGGGGGACACATTTGACTTTTTGCTTCTAGAAACCTTTATCTCTTTGCCCAGTATGTTCTCCCTATCATCTTCGAAGCCAATAGCGTAGAATTTCCTCATCTCTCCAGCTTTGTCCCTCTTGGCTCTGACTTTTAAGGACACTTGTGGTTTTCCAGAGCCCAAAAGATAATCCAGGATAACCCACCCATCACAAGATCCTTAAATTCGTTTCACCTGTGAAATTCCCTTTGCTTTGTGAGGTCACATGACCTCAGGTGTGGGGATGAGAATGCAGATGTCTTGGAGGGAGCTTACTCTGTCCATCACAAGGTTAGGACCACCTCCTGGAACCACCATTGTAGAGTGACAGGGATGGCAGGCATTTCAGGAATTTGGCACAGGGGTTGGCCTAAATCAATTTAGTGTGCTGTCTGCTCAGGCCCAGAAAGGTGTTCTTTACCCAAAATTACTCTAGGAGGAAACCTGAGGTCTCAGAACCCTTTTTTGGAATTCTGAAAGAAAACCAAGTTCTCCCACAGAGCCCAGGGTAATTAATTCCTTCCTTCTTTCTTTCTTTCATTACACTTGTGTGTGTGTGTGCACACACACACATGTGCTCATGGACCCATGTGCCTGTATCTGCATCATGGTGCACACACAAGAGAACAGAGGATAACCTGTGGGACTTTGTTCTCTTCTTACACTGGCTCCCAGGGATAGAACTCCGGTGGCCAGGCTTGGTGGCAAGTGCCTTTATTTACCACAATACCTCTCTGGCTCAGACGGTTTATTAAACTTTAGGGGCTGCCCCTCCCCCTCATAAAAGGTGGACTCCAGTTGGGTTCTGTCTGGTGTCCAGAGAGAGGTTATCCCCCTTGAGGCCAGGAGGAGGCCTTCCTCCCTCGGTCACAGTCACATCTATAAAGACGTTGTGGGGTCAGAGGCTAGCCACTCAAAGACAACAGCTGCCATCAACACACATTTTCCCACTGGCTTCCAGGTTTCTCAGTTTATGTTGCTCTCAGACCATGCCTGACTTTTCTACCTCTCCTAGTGGCTCAGCTGGGACTTGAGGGTGTGAGAAAAGTGGCCACTCGTGAGCTGGATGCCTCTGCTCATACTCTTGCCTCTGGCCCTGCACATATGACAGTCAGACGTGGCTGTGACACCAGGATCACGTAGTGTGACTGACAGGACCTGGTAATTGACCACGGGGACTGAGGGCATGGGAGCTAAAGATAGCTCATGATGGTCCTCTAATACATGAAGAAGTCAGAAAGGGTGACAATTGATGTGACATCAACACAGGGATAATGATGATGATTAAAAAAAAATGTACGCTGATCTGAGGCTCCCAGTGTCAACTTTGACCTTCATTGTTAGACAATACAATGGGGTGGACAGCCGTTTCCTCTTCCCCTGTCCAGCCCTAAAATGTGGATCTGAGACTGAGCAGGCCCCAGGATCTGAGATTCAGGACTTGGAAGAGAGGGGTGGTATGGGGGAGGGGGAGGGGGAGAGTGCTTAGAAGGAGGAAGGTCAATGGGAGACAGGTGCTTTCTTGCATCCTGGATCTGATGGTGCAAAGGGTTTAGAACCAGCAAAGCTAAGCCCAGAGTACACTGACTGAGAAGACCCTTAGTGGGTATCCTGTGCCTCTTATCACTTGCAATTCGCTTTTTAACAGACTCCCAGGCAACCAAGACTCCTGTTCTCCAAACCCATCCTCTAGCATGCAAAGTGTCCTAGCAGTTGCACCCAGGGTTAAACATGGATCCTCATGGAGGTTGCGGTCTCCTGATAGAGGTTCTCAGAATAATTTATTTGAAATGTCTTCATTGTGTGCAGGTAGCCTTACTCATGCATGGTTCATGGTTTGTTTGTGTAGCCTCTGCACAGCAACCTAGCATAGTTCATCAGGTTCACGCTCTGCCATGAGGTCCATTGTACTTAATAGTCAGGGCATGACCCACAGGGAGAATTTAATTGGCTCACAGCAGGTAGGAGCGGGAGAACTGTGGAGCAATTACAGCCGACCCTGTTTATTTCTATCTACACCATAACTAGGAGAGATGAGGCTTCCGGAAGTCTAGTAAGGCTGACTTGGGGATGGCACCCTTGCTGTTCTGTTTATTCTCAAGATATTGGGCCTCTCATCCACCCATCCTCCAGCCTCTTTGTTCATTTCTCTGCCATAAGAGACTCTGACAGAACCGTAGACCGGAGCGATAGTGGAGGCTTCCCCTTGGTTATCTCTGCCTTGGGGCAGATTTCTGGCAGGAGGTAGGTCTCTTTGTAACTGCAGCCATTGATGGCTCCAGCTTCCTCTCTGGTTTCCATCAAGATATTTTACAGAGACATCTGTGCCCCTTCTTGTTGGCTCTCAAGACTAGTGAAACAAAGTAACCCCTGGGAATTGGCCCCAGAGAGAGGGGAGGCTTGCATCTCAGGAAGGGCTTTCACACAACTTTCACTACTAGACATAACTCTAACCATACAGGAGAGCCTGGAGCTCAGAAAATGGCAGGTTTGACCCAAGCCTCATTCCAGGACCCTGAAGAGGGACTGTGGGGTGTGGTGGTAGCTGGATCTCTTTGTCCTTCTTCCCCAGAGTGGCCACAATGAATACGCCTCCATCTCTTGGCCTTTCTTCTTACTTCTTTGTTTTTAATTGGCTTATGAAGAGTGGACAGACAAGCATAGCTTTAGAGGGTCTGTCGGGTATCAGGCTCTGAGCCCCACAAGCTCTGTAACGCTGATGCTGCTTTCTCCCGAACCTTGAAGCTGGGAAGGACACGCCCTTTCTGCCCCTGCAGGTTTCATTGTAGGTTTCCTTAACTCTGAAACCCTCAGTGGCCACGCCTCCTCGTTCTAAGTCTCCAAACCCATGGGTTACCCTTCTGCTGTTACATCTAGGCACATTTCAGATTGGCACATTTAAAACCTTCGCCAGTTTTCCTGAAGCCGGGTTATCCTTCGAGGGAATTGCTGCGAATCTGAGGCCAGCCTGGGCTAAAGTGTCAAGCAAAATGTGTTGAATGAACAGTCAGACTCAGCTCAGGGAGGGCTGTAGTAAGCACATGGTGTCTCCCAGAGTCCCTGCCCGTGTGGCCCTTACAGTCATACAGAAACACAAGCCTAGATACAACATCGCCATTTGCTCGTGGCTCCTGGGTGTGAGGGCAATGTGGACCGGGGTGGGGGTGGGGAGGGATTCGACGTGGCTGAAGGACCAGGGAGAAATCTAAAAAAAAGTAATTGAACTAGGGTTTAAAGAATGAATGGAGTTTATTTGTAGTGAAAGGGGGTTGGTTAGAGAAGGATGATTCCAATGAATAGGAGAATGTGGAAAAAGCCTTCTCTCCCCACCAACATCAGTGGCCCTGGGGACTAAAGGACAGAGTTAGTATAAACTTAGATGCCAGAAAGGTGTGTTGGGACTTTCTGGGGTACGTACTGTGATGGCTAGCTTTGTCAATGTGACAATATAGAATAGCTGGGAGGAAGAGTCTCAACAAGGGAGGCTTACATTGCGTTGGTCTGTGACACACGGGTAGAGAATTGTCTTGATTGAGGTAGTTGACCTGGGGAAGCGCCAGCCCGGTGTAGGAAGCTCCCTTCTCTATGTGGAAGGTTCCTGAATGGCGGTGTGAGAGTGGAAAAATCGAGCTGAGCTGAGTGAAAACTGCAAGCTGCACGCACACATTCTCTCTCTCCGCTCTTGACTGGGCCTTGACCGGATGTTTGAAGTCCCTGTCACCGTGGCTTCCCCACTGTGGCAGGCTGTAACCTGGAATTGTAAGCTGAAACACACCCTTTTTCCCTCCTAGTTGCTTTTGTTTTTTTGGTCTGAGTATTTTACAGCAGCAGCGGGAGGAAATTAGAGCCCGCATCACACAAACAGACCATCCCTGCATCCCAGCCCGCTTGCTACTTGAGTGGCTAGGTCTTTCATACTAGGGCAAGGAGAGTTACAGAAAGCTTTGTTTGGGGTTTTCATTTTACTGCTTCATATTCAATTTTCTTTTGAACGGTGTGAAAGGTACAAAGTCATAAAGGTACAAATGACACCACTTACTAACTATGGAGCTGAGCTTGTGTTATGGGTAGTAAGAAGGACTGTCCACCTGAGATAGGAAAAGAAATGAAAATGGATCATTCTATGAACCACCATGCCTACTAGATGATAAATTAAAAGCTTTGAAAACGAAGCATTGAGAAACACCATGAGACTCATCAGCAAGGTCATCTATATTGAATGACACAAACCAGGCCCATTTCTGAGAGGGACCAAGGATTTCTTAAATCCAAAAGTGGGCGTTTAAGAGCAGAATAATCACAAGGGCCTGTAGGATCTCAATTTCTTGGTTATTCTGGAGGCCATTTCCTGGTTTCAGATATGAAAGTGATTTTTAAAGTTCAAAAAAAAACATTTTATTTTTAATCGTGTCCGTGTGTGGATGTATATACAAGTGTAAGTATCTTCGGAGTCTAGAAGAGGGCATCAGATCCTGGAGAACTGGAGGTAAAGCCTGAGAAAGCCATGGACAGGAAGCGATTTCTCATCTGGAACTTGAAGCCTGGTTAGAAATCTAGCACTCGGCCAAATGGGAGGAGAGAAATAATCTGAGAAAATACTGTCCTACCTAGACAATGGAGGCTAAGGTAATAACCGGAGCTTCTGACATTTAACTGAGCTTCTGATATTTGTAAAGTTCCCCAAGATAATGGGAAACTCAGAAACTATATTTAAAGCTTATTCTTGTTTTGGATATTTTAGAAAAATCCCCAAATCAGGGAAGAGATGCATTAAGGAGGCAATGAGCTTGATGCCACATCACATGGGTTTTAGTTACTCAAAGGTGAACAGCTGCCTTTCCTACAATGCCTAAACGTTTTCACCTGGAATTATCAAAAGATTTTGTGGAGAAGATAAAACACTGTAAGAAGTCCAGGACCAAGGAGATGGCTCAGTTTAAATAATTAGCCATGAGAATGAATACCTGAGCTTCATCCTCTGACCCCAAGCATGATGGTTCGTGCTAATCTGTTGCTGCAGAAGTGGACACAGGAGGATCCTGTGGGCTTACTGGCCAGCCAGTCTATTTAAATTTATGAGCTCAAAAACTTAGGTGAAGGCAGTGAAGAAGACACCCAAGACATGACCTCACGCTTATACACATAGGTACATGCATTACACATGTCCTACACACTCGTACTATATACACATCACACACGCTATACAAACAGTACACACACTATACATGTACTACACATATACTATACATGCACATGCACATGCTACACACACTATACACACATGCATACACTATACATACACAATACCCACATGCATGTACACACACTATACACATGTTCTATATACATACCACACACACTATACAAACAATACACACACGTACATATGCACATGCACACACTATACACATGCTATACACATGCATACACTATATACACTCACTATTCACACTATATTCACACGGTATACTCACACACACACTATCCACATACTATATCCACATACTCTACTCACATACATACACTACACATATACACACACCCCACAACACCCCATACACATCCCACACAGACCCCCCCACACCACCCCCCCACACCCCCCACACCACACCTCACACCCCGCACACTCCACACTCCACACCCCACACACCCCACACCCCCCTACACACCCCATACACTACACACCCCATACACTACACACCCCACACTCTACACACCCCACACTCTACACACCCCACACTCTACACACACACCCCACACTCTACACACACCCCACACTCTACACACACACCCACACTCTACACACACACCCACACTCTACACACACACCCACACTCTACACACACACCCACACTCTACACACACACCCACACTCTACACACACACCCACACTCTACACACACACCCACACTCTACACACACACCCACACTCTACACACACACCCACACTCTACACACACACCCACACTCTACACACACACCCACACACTACACACACACCCACACACTACACACACACCCACACCCACACACTACACACACACCCACACCCACACAGACACCACACACACCCACACCCACACAGACACCACACACACCCACACCCACACACCACACACACCCACACCCACACACTACACACACACCCACACCCACACAGACACCACACACACCCACACCCACACAGACACCACACACACCCACACCCACACAGACACCACACACAGACACCACACACACACACCACACCACACACACACACCCTGTTAAGGAATCCAAAGATCTTTCAGGGCCTTTGGAGTTCTTAAATGCTTAGCCAGATCTAGAGGGGATGACAGTGACTCTCAACGACATTGGAGGCTACAGTTTAGTAGGCACAGATGACTTTTTCCTCAGCTTACAGACAGAAGGCAGGCATGCAGGGAATGAGGGAGCATTTCAGTACTGAAGGGGATTGAGCTGCACTGACCTAAGAGGGAAACAAAAGACTGAATCTGTGTAAAAACCATTTAGAACAAAGCAATCCTGTGCAAAGTGCTCCTGCCGAAAGCTGGTCCCTTCCCCGTCTGATGGAGGGGCGCATCTCTGTTGGCTCCTTCCACTGAGAGGAAGAAGGGAGAGCTCTGGGCTCTGAAGAAGCCCATGGTGATATGAGTCACTGCCTGACAGGTGGGCTACAGGCAACAGCTGAAATAAAAACTTTGGTAAGTGTGAGGGGACAAGGCAGAGGTGGTGAGTCCCTGGGGTGGCAAAGGACATCACATGGTACAATCATAGCAGCTGACACGTGACAGGTGCCTGCCAGGTGCTGTCACCAAGCAGAGCACCCCATATGCATTCTCTCATTTTGTTGCCTCAGTTCCGTGAAGCGGGTGGGAGGCTGTCAGGCTGTCACTCAGAGTTATATAAAAATACTTCCGTTTTCTTTCCTTTTCTTTTTCTTCTGAAGCCTCTGTCAATTGTAGAAGAGGGTTGAAAGGAAAAGTCATTTATTGAGGTTAATGACTTTCCCAAGGTCAAACAATAGGGTAAGGGAAAGCTAGCTCTGTATACACAAAGAGCTGGCAGTATTGTTGCAACTTGAGAGTAGGAAAGTTCTGGGCATGACACAGGGATGGGGAGGAGGACCAAAGGCTGAAGGATGCTGGGGGCTGCAGCACGAGCATCTGTGTACTGTTTCCTCTGGCCCTCCTTTTCCAAGGTCATTGCTTTTGTTCTGTCCTCTGGGGAGGGATTGTTCAATCAATAACATTTAGGGTCAGATGCTTCTTCACTGTGGGAGTGGTCCAGTGCCCCACAGGACAGAAGGTAACTCTTGGTTCTACTGCAGCATTGCAGGCAACCCTCTCAAGTGGCAAATGTGTTTCTGGGCTTTCCTGAATGCCACTACTCTGCACAACCCTCTCCAGTTAAGAACTAAAGCATCATGGGAATGCATTATCCATAGTCCATTGGCTAGTGGACCTGTTTTTCAAAACAATATCTTGCCTCATTCTAACTCCATTTAATAACTTGGACAGGGACTTTCCTATCAGAGATTTGGTTCTGTTTTGTCCCCGGTACTAGAGAGTATGGTACAGAGTTTGGGAGATGGCTTCCTAGCAGAAGAATGCAGTTTGGTTTCTTAAGATGTAGAATGAAGACAGTCTTACTCCTGGTGCTTGAAAGAGTGGTAAATTTGTTGCCTTAGCTCCTTTTTCTGTTGCTGTGATAATAAAGTACTCAGACGAAAGCAACTTAAGGGGTACGGGGTTTATTTTGGCTCAGAGTTCAAGGGCACAGTTCATCATGATAAGAAAGAAAAAGGTAGAAGCTTTGAGCAACAGGTCACATTGAATCCACAACCAGAAAGCAGAGAGTGTGAGCCCATGCCGCCCTTCAGTTCCCTATCTCCATTTATATAGTCCGGGACTGTGGCCAAGGGAATTGTACCACCCACAGTGGACAGGCCTTCTACCTCAGTTAACATTAAGATAATCTCCAACAGCCAGAGGAGAGTCTAGATTCTGTTGACAGTTAACATTAACCATCACACCACCTTGCTGCCACCTGCATGTCCCCAAGGCTCTGAAGTTCCAGAACTTCTGAATTCATACGGGCTTCATTTAACAAACAGTGCCTGTCCATCATGAGCTGTGCTCGGCTGATTCATGGGAAGAACAAAGGAAAGAGAAGTCTCTGGCTTGGCTAAGATCCCCACAGAGGGTGAGATGATTAACCACTGGATGAGTTCTTGTTCCTGCTTGGTCCAAGCATCACACCATATTGGGCATCAGCAGACAGCAACAGTGAAAAATCCTTCCACTCTAGGCCAGCAGAGGAGGAACTGGATCTTGGACTGTACTGTTTAAGCATCAGATAACTACATTTCCACTCAGTGCAGAAAGAGCCCTTCAGGATAGTGTACTGTTAATGAAACTCACTCACCATCTCTGGTCCCTCAGAAGACCCTTCAGAGCTTCACCTGCCTATGTTTGGAGGGGTCAATCTGAATGATGATGGCAGGGAGGGGATTGAAGGATGGGTATCATGAATTAGAATCACAGAGTTAGTAGAATAACCCATAGCCCAAATGGTAATGAGACCAATCTTACTCTGATATGAACTGAACTATAGATGCAGAAGCCTATGGTGGGAATGCAGCAGGTGGGCCTGACTCATTCTTTTGGGGGAAGCAGGAGCCAGTATGAACCGAAGGCTTGTAGGAACACCCATCCTTGCATTAAGAAACACAAAACAGGGCTGGGAAGATGGCACAGCACTTCAGGCAAAGACACTCGCTGCCAAGATGCATGACCTGAGTTCAGTTTCTGGGACCTACACGTAGGAGGAGAGAACTGACTTTTGCAAGTTGTTCCGTGACCTCTATATGCAAAGTGGTATGCACATGCATTTGTGTGTGTTGTACAAGTGCACATGTGAATACACACATACATTAAAATAAGTACAAAAAATTTAAAGAAACAAAAAACAGTGTTCTGCCAAGTAAAAATTTAAAAAAAGGGGGCTGGAGAGATGGCTCAGCGGTTAAGAGCACTGACTGCTCTTCCTGAGGTCCTGAGTTCAAATCCCAGCAACCACATGGTGGCTCACAACCATCTGTAATGAGCTCTGATACCTTCTTCTGGTGTGACAGCTATAGTGTACTTATACATTAAATAAATAAATAAATAAATAAATAATATTAAAAAAATTTTAAAAAAGGCAACCAAACCAGAGTAGTTAACATTTGGCTAGAATGATAGTTAAGTAAATTATTACATAGGCAAAGGATATATATATATATATATGTATGTATATGTATATGTGTATGTATATGTATATGTGTATGTATATGTATATGTGTGTGTATGTATATGTATATGTGTGTGTATGTATGTGTGTGTGTATGTATATGTATATGTGTGTATATGTGTATATATGTGTGTGTATATGTGTATATATGTGTGTGTATATGTGTATATATGTGTGTGTATATGTGTATATATGTGTGTGTATATGTGTATATATGTGTGTGTATATGTGTGTGTATATGTGTATATATGTGTGTGTATATGTGTGTGTATATGTGTATATATGTGTGTGTATATATGTATATATGTGTGTATATATGTGTGTATATACTTTTAAAAATTACACCCACCAGGAAACTTACCAGATTATAGCTAACTTTCATTTTCTTCATTTAAATTTCTCTGCTTTTCAAAATCTCCATTAAGGGGCAGGATCTAGGGAAAGCTTGTGGGGTGGACAGCCTAGCGTCTTTCTTTGGAGATGTGTGGGCCAACCCCCACATAAGCAGAGCTTGCTTCATGTCTCTTCCAGGGCAGAGTCCGCTTCCCAAGTGATAGCCCACAGCCTCCTGTGCCAAGTCCTTACCAGAGTCCCTATCATAAAAACACTCCCTGTTGCAACCAGTTGGTCAGCAGGCTCTGTGTCACTTAAGGCCTGCTCCTCTCCCTATGGAGCATTCCTTAGCCTCCCGCTAGACCCGTCACTGTCTTTTTCCGGTCTCAGCTTGTCCCTGGTTCTGCTGCCAGTTTTGATGACTGGTGGGTACAGCCTTCTGGTTTCATGTGTGTGGTGCTTGGGATTTGCTGTGGATTCAGGACCCAGTGATGTAGAGTTCATCTACAGCCAGTAAGGAGCAATCTCTAAGAGTCAGGTGTTTGCCAGGAAGCAGTGCATTTGCTGCACATTAGAACCCAGTGAACGAGGGGGCAAAACTGTGCTTACTTTGCATACATAGAAAATAGGAGACAGGGAGGTGAATCTACCCATGGTTGTTGACGTAGTAGAGAGAAGAACTGGGAGTTCAACTTACATCTTTGATAAAATATGTACATTTAGGTTCTAGCAAGGTGGCTCAGTGGGTAAAAGTTCTTGTTGTACAGACCTGGAGACCGAAATTCAATTCCCCAAACTTAACTCATGGTGGGAGGAGTTGTCTTTGCATGTGCTCTCTCTCTCGCTCTCTCTCAGTCTCTCTTGCTCTCTCTTTCTCTCTCTTGCTCTCTCTCTTTCTCTCTTCTTCCCTCCCCCCTCT
Organism: Rattus norvegicus; assembly: GCF_021556685.1. NCBI lineage: Eukaryota > Metazoa > Chordata > Mammalia > Rodentia > Muridae > Rattus > Rattus norvegicus. The sequence goes on along the minus strand of NC_141552.1, from coordinate 57,466,109 downwards.
CTCTTTTCTTCCCTCCCTCTTTCTTTCTTCTCTTCCTCTTTCTCTTACCTTTTTCTTTTACTCACATATTCTGATGATGATAATAATGTGCATATGGGGTGACATCAATACCGGAGACTTATCTTAAATACTAGGGACTGCAAAGGAAGGTGGCATAAGTGACAATCACTGTGGGAACCAGGGTGTCAATATTCCATTATTGATGCTTTTGAATATCATTTGAACATCCCCAAAAGGTTTATAAAATGTGAGCCTTTCTTCCCAAACAACAACTATGACAAGGACTTGAGGACCCACGTTCTCACCCACACTGTCAGATTGTGATGATGAAGGCTTTGGGCTCCTTACACATTCAGTGCTTACAGACGTGCTATTCCCACCTCCCCAGAGAAAGACGTGCCTTTTTCCGTCAACCAAGTCCATCTTAGCCAAGGTACAAACCTCAATCGGCTCTCAGCCAGGCAGCGTGCGCAGCTGAATGCTTGCCACAGCAGACCTGGAAAAGCCCACAGGCTGGGAGAGGAGGGTGGGGGCCGAGGAGACAGTCAATTCCCACAGTGTGGGAAGAGCTATGTTCTCTGAATGAATGAAGAGGCGTGGGAGCCCAGGGGAGGAAATGACTCAATTTGGAGAAAAGTGGCGTTCGTGCTGGGGTTTCAGGAGTGGAGAGGCGTTTCCGGAAGAGGAGTTGTGTACAATCAGACCAGAGTGCTGAAGAGGAGTAGGTGGCTTAGTCAGGGAAATGGGAGTGGGGGTGGCACCATGCTTCCTGGGGACACTGTTGGACGACTGCAGGGGTGGCTCTGTGAGCAGTAGTAAGGAGCCATGAAGGTCTTGGGAAGATTTTCCTGAGGGCAATGGCAAGGGCAGGTGGAGAAAGGCGGAGACCAGTGAGGACAGGAAGTGAGGGATGCTGGAGAGGCGGAGCTGACGCGATCTTTAGGATCATTTTATTTTAGGTAGTCAGACAATGCCCCCAAATGGTGGAGAGGATTCTCCACAGTGACCTCTGTTTTGGAAGATCCTGTCAGAGAGAGATGAAATCTGAAATCATTTGGTTTATTTCCATTGGTTTCAATTAGTGCTGGAAGCAGATGGTCTCATCAGCTTTACGTTGCCCCTGTCAGCATCTGTGCGACTCCGAGGTCTAATTTTTAATTATCCCTGCCCATTTGCAGGGACATGAAGGGGAAACGGGAAAGTTCTAAACCTTAAAAAAAAAATGTTTCCCTTTGCGTCTTTCCTGCTTTTTTTTTTTTTTTTTTTTTTTTTTGCTTTTAACCACCGAGGAATATCTATTAGCCTAGGGTCTATGTTGCCATGGTAACAAGACCAAACCAACCTTAATATGTAGGGAATCTAAGGGTACAGTCACAGGAGACACCGTCTTCTAGCAACTGGGCAGTGTGTTGGGCAGAGCCTTGTCCGATCAAACTCTGGTCCTAAGCTGGGATTCATAGGTGGTCAGAGCAGATGGCGTGTAAAGGCATGGCTGGTGGGCAGTATGCAGACAGGCCCTCTGGAGCCATGAAGAAGAGCAGGTTTGGGAAATTTCACACAGTACAGAGTTTGGTGGAAATTGTTAGGGAGGCAGGCAGCAATTCCTCCACACTAAGAAATGAACCACAGCTACTCCAAGCAGAGTTAGCAGCTGTTTGTGGGGCTAAAGGGATTGCTCAGCAGTTAAGGGGGGCTTGCTGATCTCAGAGCATCTGAATTGGGTTCCTAGCTCCCACATCTAGCAACTCCAGCCCCAGGGGATCTGACTCCATCTTCTGGCCTCTGAGGATACCTGCATTGCATGTACACACGGACACACACACACACACTCTCTTCCTGATAAATTGTCTGTTTTCAGAAAGTATAGAGACAAAAGGTTCTTGGAAGGAAGCACTCGTGTGTGTGTGTGTGTGTGTGTGTGTGTGTGTGTGTGTGTGTGTGTGTGTGTGTGTAACAGGGTTCCATGTTGATCAAACTGACCTTGTACTTGTGTTGCTGAGTATGACTTTGAGTTCATGGTTCTTCTGCCTCCCCATCCTAAGGACTGAGATTACAGGTTGGACCCCCATGCCTGGTTGTGGTGGTTTGAATAGGAATGGTTCTCCTAGACTCATGGATTTGAAAGCCCAGTCACTAGGGAGTGCCACTACTTGAAAGGATTGTGAGATGTAGGCTTGTTGGAGGAAGTGCGTCAATGCAAGTGGGCTCTGAGGTCCCAAGGACCCACATTAGGCCCAGCATCTGTTTCTTCCCACTGCCCGTGGATCTGGATGTGTGGAAATCTGAGCTACTTCTCTGGTACCACATCTGTTTGTGTACCACCATGCTACCTCCTATGGTGACAATGGACTAAACCTCTGAAACTGCAAGCCAGATCCATTTAAATGCTTTCCCTCATAAGAGTCGCCATGGTCATGGTTTCTCTTCACAGTAGCAGACCCTTTAAGACACCTGGCTTTAATATTTTTTAAAACTCACTTCTTTGTAAGACGTATTTTCAGTTTTCGACTATCTTTCATACACAAAGGACTGCTTTTGTTCTGATACCCATCTATTTTGTCGTACTTTATTCTTATTCAACCCCCCCCCCCATTTTTTTTAACCGTCTCTGCTTTATAGATGTCGGCTCTTCACCCCCACCCGTACTGTAAGCATCTGAGCAAAGCAGATGCTTTCATTGAATTGCTTGTGCCTGCTTGCATGAGACCGTCATTCCCTCAGATTTCCAGATGCCGTTCTCTGCATCTGCATGTAATCCTATCCTAACTCACACGGCCTTTGGGGAGGGACATCTTGAGAATATAGGGTTGATGGGGGGTGGTTAATTGAAGAGGGGCTCTATCTATGGAGCAGAAGCTGAGTGAACATTCTCCAGGACACCTGCTTTGGGGTCTCACATAGCCCCTCATCCATGTTCTGTCAGTGAGCCTAATAATCTCATTGATTCCCCAGAGTGAATTTTGATGGAATCATACTTCAGTTGGTTGTTGGAACTTTATGGGGGGGGGAGGTAGATTTTTTTTTGTGTGTGTAGATTAGGGAAGGATTTCTCCAAGAACCCCAAATAGTTCCCCCTTCTGCTTTTATGATGCATCCATTCCATTACTCACTCTTGTTCCTACTTTACCCCTCCTCTCCCCTTTAGATTTCTTCCTCTCCTTTCATAGCAGTGGAGCCTGCCTTCGTGTAGGAAAAAATTTAGGCCTAGTGCAAAATACAGGACCACATGATTCTGTATCTGTCTTCATTGATTTGTCAGATGAGTTCTGCTAGCTTCTGGATGCTTCTAATCTTGTGTTGTTGTCTGCTCTGTATGAACACGGCCTCTGTGCAATGAAGGGTGCATCCTTAGTCTCCTCGTTCTCTATTACCTGGGATTTCACAAATCCTGACTTAGAAGAACATTCTCTTCATTTTCCCCCTCCTTCCCCCCTCTCCCTCCCCCCTCTTCTTTCCCTCCCCTCCCTCTTTCTTCCCTCCCCTCTTCCTTTCCTCCTCTCCCTTCTCCCTTTCCTCCCCTCTCCCTCCTTCCTCCTCCCCCTCCTTCCTCCTCCTCCCCTCTTCCCCCTCTCCTCCCTTTCCCTCCCGTGTGCGTGGATGTGCGTGCACACACATGCAGATAGCATTAGGATAAACCCACCCAGTGAAGGTTCCATCTGCCATTGTTTTCCTTTCCTTTCCAGTCCACAGAGTCTTGGCACAAACACTCAGATACACAGTCACCCACAACTGTTCAAGAAACCAGAATAGGACTAGAATAGAAAAGCCTGGGTACAATAGGTATTTGAGTCCTGAGCACCACAGGCAATAGTAGTGACGAGGCTCAAGATGGCAGCTACTGAGTTCTTAGAGCACACGGGTGGCAGCCGGCAAGCTGCTTTGGAGGCCTCCTCTCTTCATCCTCACAACTTGGTACAAGGCAGGCACGTTCTATTAGCTTTGTGGATAAAGAGATGGGGGATCCCAGCTCACACGCAGGGTCACAGGGTGAAATGTGGAAGACCTAGGACTTAAAGATGGACAGAAGGGTCCAGAGAGCTTCTCATGTCTGCCATAATTTTGCTATTTAGGGCTCCTTGTTAGGAGGAGGAATCATTACAGTGTGTGTGTGTGTGTGTGTGTGTGTGTGTGTGTGTGTGTGTACTCTTTCTGTGAGCATAAGTGCTTGCAAGCCTCAGTGTGTATTCAGCTCTGAAGATGACTGTGTGTGTTCACACCTTCTCCTTTGAGACCGAGTCTCTTGTTCACCCCTGCATGTGCCCCCATTAAAAGATGCTGGAAGACGTGAAGGCAGGGAGAAAACATTTGTTTGTTTGTTTTTTGATTGAGTATGGATGTATCATTGAGATAACTTAACATTAGGATTTGGATCTTGGTATGGTACTAGGGATTAAACCTAGTGCCTCACATGCGCTAGGCACATAATTTATCACAGATCTATAGCTCTTAAGTGAAACAGTGGCGGTGTTTGCCTTGGCTTGTACTAGCTCCCAGGAATCCGTGATTCAAGTCACAGGACTCCAGCAAAGAAAGCAGTTGATAGCAAGCTAGTAGCTTGGATTTCACCAAGTTGGGACTGCTTATACCACGGAACTAGAAAATACCATAAATCCCCACTCTTCAGATCTGGGTGGCAGAGCAGCCACCGGCCAAAGCGTCTATGCTTCTTTTAAAACTCAAAGGCATTTATTATTGGAGACTTTGGGGGACGGTCCATTCCCCTCACCCCGCCTCAGAGAATCTGCACAGCAGAGTTGAGATGTAGTCAAACAGCTTCCTTAAGTCTCACGATCTCATTTCCACTCCATCTCGAAGGAGAAAGTACTGTGGAGAAATGTGCTGTAATTGATGATTGCATATAAAGCAGAGGAAGCAGGCTTCCTTCCAGCCTATACTCTTTAATGAGCTATTTTAGTGCTGGCCCTGCTAAATGTCTGAAATTTATCATGCTCTGGAAACTCGCCAGCTTCTGAGGGTGTCATGACTATTAGGAGAAGAGAAAACGCCCCCTAAGATATAAGACATAATCAATCGAGTGCAGAGATTTTTTACTCCCTCCATATTACCTCAAGTTACTGCTGTTTCACCTCACTTTTCTGTGTGTGCACTTTTTTCTTCCCCACAGAATCTCAAACCTTTGGTTTCTAACACCCAGGGAGTAAGTCGGGGACCAAATGGAGATGAATAGACATAGCATAATGGTTAGGGATTTGGAGTTGTGCTCCTGGGTGGATGACTGCCTTCAGTACATGTGCTGTCATTGGTGAGGTGGTAAACATGGTGTTTGGCATGATAGTTGTGATGATTTTTATGTACTAGGTCCAGGGAGTGGCACTATTAAAGGGTATGGCCTGTTGGAGTAGGTGTGGTCCTGTTGGAGTAGGTGTAGCCTTGTTGGAGTAGGTGTGTTACTGTGGGTGTGGGCTTTAAGACCCTCATTCTAGCTGCCTGGAAGTCAGTCTTCTGCTAGCAGCCTTCAGATGAAGATGTAGAGCTCTCAACTCCTCCTGCACCATCCCTGCCTGGATGCTGCCTTGTTCTCACCTCCATGATAATGGACTGAACCTCTGAACCTGTAAGCCAACCCCAATTAAATGTTGTCCTCATAAGAGTTGCCTTGGTCATGGTATCTGTTCACAGCAGTAAAGCCCTAACTAAGACAATTGTGTGAAGGTCCAAGGTAGGATGCCTCAGGTAGGGGAAGCCCTGATTTGCAGCACTTCCTAATGTGTGATGCGTTCGATGTAACTAGTTCTGTCTGTGCTGATTTCCGGCTGTGAAACATTAACTGATGTGTGCAGTTGACTCTGAGGAGCTCCTGCCCAGCTCCGTGTTGCTCAAGTAAATCTTCAGTCTGTAGTGCTTCATAGGAGAGTAGTGAGTGAGTGCACAGTCCTACAAAGAGATAGAAATAGGTACTTTCCCACAGTTATCTGGGAGAGGTAGGGGATAGACTTCAGCCAGCATTGGGGGCTACCGCCATTCCTGTCTATGGTTCCAAAAGAACCACCAGGGGGCAGCAAACGGCGCTCATGGTAGGAAGCTGCCTGAAGCCCAGCTCTGAGCATCCTGGTGTGTGCATCCTGGAAGGGTCCAAACCTTCGTCAGGGGTGGGATGTGGCTCCAGAGAGACGGCAGTTCGCCCGTGCTCCGAATCCCCTCTTCCTTCCCCATAGTGTTCTTAGTATGGGTCATTTGTTCATTCTATTTGTTAGATGTTTTTCCGGTGTAGTAGAAGGGTGTGAATGGCAGTGACTAGAGTTCTGGAGGGATCGTTCTTCTCGCCATCTTTACACTAACCCTCCCCAGACAGTGGTAGCGCTGAGTGGACCGACGTAGGGCATCTGGTCAACCAGATGTGAGTTTGGCTTGTCGTCTATTCAGTGCATAGGTTCAGGTCCGTGTTAGCTTTTGATAGCTTTTCTTGTGCTTATCATTAGCATCAGACTTGGTCTTGAGATCAACACTTTCTATTTTTAAAAGTTGTCTGAGTTGCTTTTCTATTGCTAGGAAGAGATACCCATGACCAAGGCAACTTATAAAAGGAAACATTTAATTTGGGGCTCATGGTTCCAGAGGGTGGTGGAATTCCTGACCATCATGAGGAGGAGCCTAGCAACAGGTGTCCAGGCACAGCACTGGAGCAGCAGCTAAGAGCATCTATCTGATCAGAGAGAGAGAGAGAGAGGGAGGGAGGGAGGGAGAGAGAGAGGGGGGGAGGGAGAGAGAGAGGGAGAGAGGGAGAGAGGGAGGGAAGGAGAGAGAGAGAGGTAGGTGGGGGGAGGGGAGGGAGAAAGAACTAACACCATCTGGGAATGGCATGGACCTTTTGAAACTTCAAAGCTTACCCTTAGCAACATATCTTCCCCCAACGAGTCCACCCTTCTAATCCTTCCAAAACAGTTCCACCAGCTGGGGCCCAAACATTCAAACATACAAGTCTATGGGAACCATTCTCACTGAAACCATCACAGAAGTGTACTTCCCCCCCCTCCCGCCCCCCAGTTCTTTCCTTTCTTCTTTCTTTTTTTTTTTTAATTAACTTTTCCTTTGATACTTTCTTACATGTATTGGTTACTTTCTCCCCCACCTATTTTTTAAATCTCCTTCCCAATCCTGTTAATACTCCCCAACAGAACTCCCATTTCTACCAGTCTCTTTCCTAGATTCATGATTTCTAGGTCTGTTTTGTGACCCATTTGATTTACCCAGGGAGGTGTGTGTGTGACCCATTGCGTTGGAACTACCCCCTGGAACCTGGTGAAGGACACCAGTAAGCACTCAGCTAAGGGCAATGATTGCCCCTCCCCCGAATCTATCAGTAGCTAATAGTCCAGCAGTGGGAAGTAGGGTCCCTGAGCTCCTCCACCCCCATCCTGACTACTGTGGAGCACATTCCTATGTAGACCTAGGGTAGGCATGCTCAGCCGGTTTGAGGTCATGACTGCAATGTTTGTGTCTTCCCAGCAGAGGGTGTGCTGCAGCTCCTCACCCTCTGTCCTCTTCCCCATGTCCGGCAAGCCCACAAACAGCTCTCCTTACTTCAATTTGAAGGATGAGAAGTGCAGAAGGGATGGACAGTTTGTTTACGGCCATTCCGATATTTCATGTCATAGACGAGCCTCAGATTCTAGCCGGCTTAATATCACTACCATTAGCGACATTCCTCAGTGACCCTTCCTCCAAAAACGGTTGGGTACATAGTCTACTCTGAATATCATTGCCATATTTCTTACTGCACTACTCTCTAACCTTCGTTCTCCATCTCCCTTTCCCCCATGTCTTTGTCTTTTCTGTGATCTGAGGTAAGGGTTGGTTTTCTTCACAACCCACCGCTGAGTGGAGAAAGGGAGTAAGGAGCTCAGGTCCCACTTATCAGAAGGCATTGAAAAATCCTGGTACCCTAAATATTCATCTCCGTTTTAATTCTCCAAAGGTTGTGAAGCTGTAGAATATAGATTCTATTACCCGAACTGCCAATTTATTCTATTATCCATAATAAGTAGTAATGACATTTCTTAATTGCTCTCATAAAAATCTCAATAAGACCATGTTAGAATCTTGTCACAGTAGATGAAGATCCAATTCCATACAGCCAAAAAAAAAAAAAAAAAGTTGCTCTCTGAATGGATCTCTCATTAATTTTTCAGAGATGCCACATATTCAGTGAATCGCTTTGCTGGTTTCAGGAGAGATCCTAGCCAGGAGGAATGAGTACCAACTCACAGGAGCAAAAGCAAGTGACCTGTTTGGAGAGACAGTCCACTGTCCCGAGGAGAACAGAACACCTTCATACCTTTTTCTCTTCATCCAAAGACTAAAAACTAGATCCGAGTTCCCTTTCAGAGGCAAAAGAAGACAGAGGTTTATCAAGCAGACAAGGAAGTTTCCCAGCCTGCAAACTCAGCCATCATAGCCTGCATCTTCCCCATCCTCCCCACTCCATCATCAGATGTAGCACTTGGCTATAAATTGATGTCTCCCACCCGTCGATGCAACAGAAGATAGCACACAGTTAAGCACCTTTCCGTTTTAAAGTTAGACAATAAATCTATCCTGTCTCCCCTCTGTGTTCCCTTGGCTGTGATTCCTGGTTTTCTATGGTGGTCACTGTGTGGTGTTTTACAGGCTCCAAATAATTTCAACTGCTGGTATAACAAACCATGAGCCTAGCGGCCATCGCCAATACAAATTTATTATCGTTCGGGAGGGCAGGAATCTGAAATGGCTTTCAGTGACCTAAAATCAAGATGTCAGCTGAGCTGTGTTTCAGCCGGATGCCTGGGGGGAGGGGGAGTCTGTTTCCTAGGATACCACCTGAGGTTTTCAGCCTCTTGCTGTGGCCTTGAGCTCCCCTCTTTCAATCACTTCATAACTCCAGCGGGCCATCTGGATATCCTGGATAGTCCCCCTTACCACAAGATCCTTTATTTAATCACACCTGTCAAGTCCCTTTCTTCACATAAAGAAAATATATTTGCAGGATCCAGGGACTAAAACAGACATCTGTGGGGATACCAACCCATCCACAACAGCCACTATCCAATTCTTGTTTCTTTTCCATATTTTTCTTGATTTCTTCTTCCTTCAAGGCTTAACCTCTGATTGACCAGCAAGGGACTCAATTTTCCAAGCACTCCTCAAGTCTAACACTTCCTACTTCCTATCACCTCTGCCTACCTAGACTAGTTTCGTCATTGGCCTGGATAGCTCCAGAAACCTCCTTTTAACTTGATTTACTTCTTTTTCTTATTCTTCCTTTTCTAGAACACGTTATTATACACAAAAGAACCAAAATCACCCCCCCCCACCGTGCCTCTCTCCCTCTCTCCCTCTCAAGCGCGCCGCTCGCAAGGACGCACGCACGCATGCGCGCGTGCTTGCGCATTAATAGACTCCCTCTCTTTCCCTTCCTGTTTAGATCATTCCTGGGTTTGCGGCTGATCTCCCCTGATTCTGCTCCATGGCACCCGTCTCTCCAACCTCAGGGATTGCTGCTTCCTCATTTGTTTCCCCACTGTAGTTGCGGCACTGATGTTTTTATAAAAGCAAACAACTTGGTCCCATCTCCTGTCTGCACTAGCTGCTTCCTCTCCCTCGGGCTATGCTTAAGACTGCTTCTCGGTCTCTAGACCCTGCTGTCTTTCTCTGTCTCCTTATCCTCCGCCCCTTAAGGTGTTGTATGTACTTTTCTTCTCAGAACTTGTCATCACCAGGAATTATTTGATTATTTCTTTGCTTATTATTATTTTTTTTTTATTTTTATTTTTTTTTTTTCAATTTTTTTTTTTTTATTTACTTGAGTATTTCTTATATACATTTCGGGTGTTATTCCCTTTCCCGGTTTCCGGGCAAACATCCCCCTCCCCCCTCCCCTTCCTTATGGGTGTTCCCCTCCCAACCCTCCCCCCATTGCCGCCCTCCCCCCATAGACTAGTTCACTGGGGGTTCAGTCTTAGCAGGACCCAGGGCTTCCCCTTCCACTGGTGCTCTTACTAGGATATTCATTGCTACCTATGGGGTCAGAGTCCAGGGTCAGTCCATGTATAGTCTTTAGGTAGTGGCTTAGTCCCTGGAAGCTCTGGTTGCTTGGCATTGTTGTACTTTTGGGGTCTCGAGCCCCTTCAAGCTCTTCCAGTTCTTTCTCTGATTCCTTCAATAGGGGACCTATTCTCAGTTCAGTGGTTTGCTGCTGGCATTCGCCTCTATATTTGCTGTATTCTGGCTGTGTCTCTCAGGAGCGATCTACATCCGGCTCCTGTCGGTCTGCACTTCTTTGCTTCATCCATCTTGTCTAATTGGGTGGCTGTATATGTATGGGCCACATGTGGGGCAGGCTCTGAATGGGTGTTCCTTCAGTCTCTGTTTTAATCTTTGCCTCTCCCTTCCCTGCCAAGGGTATTCTTTTTCCTCATTTAAAGAAGGAGTGAAGCATTCACATTTTGATCATCCGTCTTGAGTTTCGTTTGTTCTAGGGATCTAGGGTAATTCAAGCATTTGGGCTAATAGCCACTTATCAATGAGTGCATACCATGTATGTCTTTCTGTGATTGGGTTAGCTCACTCAGGATGATATTTTCCAGTTCCAACCATTTGCCTACGAATTTCATAAACTCGTTGTTTTTGATAGCTGAATAATATTCCATTGTGTAGATGTACCACATTTTCTGTATCCATTCCTCTGTTGAAGGGCATCTGGGTTCTTTCCAGCTTCTGGCTATTATAAATAAGGCTGCGATGAACATAGTGGAGCACGTGTCTCTTTTATATGTTGAGGCATCTTTTGGGTATATGCCCAAGAGAGGTATAGCTGGATCCTCAGGCAGTTCAATGTCCAATTTTCTGAGGAACCTCCAGACTGATTTCCAGAATGGTTTTACCAGTCTGCAATCCCACCAACAATGGAGGAGTGTTCCTCTTTCTCCACATCCTCGCCAGCATCTGCTGTCACCTGAGTTTTTGATCTTAGTCAATCGCACTGGTGTGAGGTGAAATCTCAGGGTTGTTTTGATTTGCATTTCCCTTATGACTAAAGATGTTGAACATTTCTTTAGGTGTTTCTCAGCCATTCGGCATTCCTCAGCTGTGAATTCTTTGTTTAGCTCTGAACCCCATTTTTTAATAGGGTTATTTGTTTCCCTGCGGTCTAACTTCTTGAGTTCTTTGTATATTTTGGAAATAAGGCCTCTATCTGTTGTAGGATTGGTAAAGATCTTTTCCCAATCTGTTGGTTGCCGTTTTGTCCTAACCACAGTGTCCTTTGCCTTACAGAAGCTTTGCAGTTTTATGAGATCCCATTTGTCGATTCTTGATCTTAGAGCATAAGCCATTGGTGTTTTGTTCAGGAAATTTTTTCCAGTGCCCATGTGTTCCAGATGCTTCCCTAGTTTTTCTTCTATTAGTTTGAGTGTGTCTGGTTTGATGTGGAGGTCCTTGATCCACTTGGACTTAAGCTTTGTACAGGGTGATAAGGATGGATCGATCTGCATTCTTCTACATGTTGCCCTCCAGTTGAACCAGCACCATTTGCTGAAAATGCTATCTTTTTTCCATTGGATGGTTTTGGCTCCTTTGTCAAAAATCAAGTGACCATAGGTGTGTGGGTTCATTTCTGGGTCTTCAATTCTATTCCATTGGTCTATCTGTCTGTCTCTGTACCAATACCATGCAGTTTTTATCACTATTGCTCTGTAATACTGCTTGAGTTCAGGGATAGTGATTCCCCCTGAAGTCCTTTTATTGTTGAGGATAGCTTTAGCTATCCTGGGTTTTTTGTTATTCCAGATGAATTTGCAAATTGTTCTGTCTAACTCTTTGAAGAATTGGATTGGTATTTTGATGGGGATTGCATTGAATCTGTAGATTGCTTTTGGTAAAATGGCCATTTTTACCATATTAATCCTGCCAATCCATGAGCATGGGAGATCTTTCCATCTTCTGAGGTCTTCTTCAATTTCTTTCCTCAGTGTCTTGAAGTTCTTATTGTACAGATCTTTTACTTGCTTGGTTAAAGTCACACCGAGGTACTTTATATTATTTGGGTCTATTATGAAGGGTGTCGTTTCCCTAATTTCTTTCTCGGCTTGTTTCTCTTTTGTATAGAGGAAGGCAACTGATTTATTTGAGTTAATTTTATACCCAGCCACTTTGCTGAAGTTGTTTATCAGCTTTAGTAGTTCTCTGGTGGAACTTTTGGGATCACTTAAATATACTATCATGTCATCTGCAAATAGTGATATTTTGACCTCTTCTTTTCCGATCTGTATCCCTTTGATCTCCTTTTGTTGTCTGATTGCTCTGGCTAGAACTTCAAGAACTATATTGAATAAGTAGGGAGAGAGTGGGCAGCCTTGTCTAGTCCCTGATTTTAGTGGGATTGCTTCAAGTTTCTCTCCATTTAGTTTAATGTTAGCAACTGGTTTGCTGTATATGGCTTTTACTATGTTTAGGTATGGGCCTTGAATTCCTATTCTTTCCAGGACTTTTATCATGAAGGGGTGTTGAATTTTGTCAAATGCTTTCTCAGCATCTAATGAAATGATCATGTGGTTCTGTTCTTTCAGTTTGTTTATATAATGGATCACGTTGATGGTTTTCCGTATATTAAACCATCCCTGCATGCCTGGGATGAAGCCTACTTGATCACGGTGGATGATTGTTTTGATGTGCTCTTGAATTCGGTTTGCCAGAATTTTATTGAGTATTTTTGCGTCGATATTCATAAGGGAAATTGGTCTGAAGTTCTCTTTCTTTGTTGTGTCTTTGTGTGGTTTAGGTATAAGAGTAATTGTGGCTTCGTAGAAGGAATTCGGTAGGGCTCCATCTGTTTCAATTTTGTGGAATAGTTTGGATAATATTGGTATGAGGTCTTCTATGAAGGTTTGATAGAATTCTGCACTAAACCCGTCTGGACCTGGGCTCTTTTTGGTTGGGAGACCTTTAATGACTGCTTCTATTTCCTTAGGAGTTATGGGGTTGTTTAACTGGTTTATCTGTTCCTGATTTAACTTCGATACCTGGTATCTGTCTAGGAAATTGTCCATTTCCTGAAGATTTTCATATTTTGTTGAATATAGGTTTTTATAGTAAGATCTGATGATTTTTTGAATTTCCTCCGAATCTGTAGTTATGTCTCCCTTTTCATTTCTGATTTTGTTAATTTGGACACACTCTCTGTGTCCTCTCGTTAGTCTGGCTAAGGGTTTATCTATCTTGTTGATTTCTCAAAGAACCAACTTTTGGTTCTGTTGATTCTTTCTATGGTCCTTTTTGTTTCTACTTGGTTGATTTCAGCTCTGAGTTTGATTATTTCCTGCCTTCTACTCCTCCTGGGTGTATTTGCTTCTTTTTGTTCTAGAGCTTTTAGGTGTGCTGTCAAGCTGCTGACATATGCTCTTTCCTGTTTCTTTCTGCAGGCACTCAGCGCTATGAGTTTTCCTCTTAGCACAGCTTTCATTGTGTCCCATAAGTTTGAGTATGTTGTATCTTCATTTTCATTAAATTCTAAAAAGTTTTTAATTTCTTTCTTTATTTCTTCCTTGACCAGGTTATCATTGAGTAGAGCATTGTTCAATTTCCACGTATATGTGGGCATTCTTCCCTTATTGTTATTGAAGACCAGTTTTAGGCCGTGGTGGTCCGATAGCACGCATGGGATTATTTCTATCTTTCTGTACCTGTTGAGGCCCGTTTTTTGACCAATTATATGGTCAATTTTGGAGAAAGTACCATGAGGAGCTGAGAAGAAGGTATATCCTTTTGCTTTAGGATAGAATGTTCTATAAATATCCGTTAAGTCCATTTGGCTCATGACTTCTCTTAGTCTGTCTACATCACTGTTTAATTTCTGTTTCCATGATCTGTCCATTGATAAGAGTGGGGTGTTGAAATCTCCCACTATTATTGTGTGAGGTGCAATGTGTGTTTTGAGCTTTAGTAAGGTTTCTTTTACATATGTAGGTGCCCTTATATTTGGGGCATAGATATTTAGGATTGAGAGTTCATCTTGATTGATTTTTCCTTTGATGAATATGAAGTGTCCTTCCTTATCTTTTTTGATGACTTTTAGTTGGAAATTGATTTTATTTGATATTAGAATGGCTACTCCAGCTTGCTTCTTCTGACCATTTGCTTGGAAAGTTGTTTTCCAGCCTTTCACTCTGAGATAGTGTCTGTCTTTGTCTCTGAGGTGTGTTTCCTGTAGGCAGCAGAATGCAGGGTCCTCGTTGCGTATCCAGTTCGTTAATCTATGTCTTTTTATTGGGGAGTTGAGGCCATTGATATTGAGAGATATTAAGGAATAGTGATTATTGCTTCCCGTTATATTCATATTTGATGTGAGGTTATGTTTGTGTGCTTTCATTCTCTTTGTTTTGTTGCCAAGACGATTAGTTTCTTGCTTCTTCTAGGGTATAGCTTGCCTCCTTATGTTGGGCTTTACCATTTATTATCCTTTGTAGTGCTGGATTTGTAGAAAGATATTGTGTAAATTTGGTTTTGTCATGGAATATCTTGGTTTCTCCATCGATGTTAATTGAGAGTTTTGCTGGATACAGTAATCTGGGCTGGCATTTGTGTTCTCTTAGGGTCTGTATAACATCAGTCCAGGATCTTCTGGCCTTCATAGTTTCTGGCGAGAAGTCTGGTGTGATTCTGATAGGTCTCCCTTTATATGTTACTTGACCTTTTTCCCTTACTGCTTTTAATATTCTTTCTTTATTTTGTGCGTTTGGTGTTTTGACAATTATGTGACGGGAGGTGTTTCTTTTCTGGTCCAATCTATTTGGAGTTCTGTAGGCTTCCTGTATGTCTATGGGTATCTCTTTTTTTAGGTTAGGGAAGTTTTCTTCTATGATTTTGTTGAAGATATTTACTGGTCCTTTGAGCTGGGAGTCTTCACTCTCTTCTATACCTATTATCCTTAGGTTTGATCTTCTCATTGAGTCCTGGATTTCCTGTATGTTTTGGACCAGTAGCTTTTTCCGCTTTACATTATCTTTGACAGTTGAGTCAATGATTTCTATGGAATCTTCTGCTCCTGAGATTCTCTCTTCCATCTCTTGTATTCTGTTGGTGAAGCTTGTATCTACAGCTCCTTGTCTCTTCTTTTGGTTTTCTATATCCAGGGTTGTTTCCATGTGTTCTTTCTTGATTGCTTCTATTTCCATTTTTAATTCCTTCAACTGTTTGATTGTGTTTTCCTGGAATTCTTTCAGGGATTTTTGCGATTCCTCTCTGTAGGCTTTTACTTGTTTATTAATGTTTTCCTGTGCTTCCCTAAGTGTGTTCAGGTCTTTCCTGAAGTCCTCCAGCATCATGATCAAATATGATTTTGAAACTAGATCTTGCTTTTCTGGTGTGTTTGGATATTCCATGTTTGTTTTGGTGGGAGAATTGGGCTCCGATGATGGCATGTAGTCTTGGTTTCTGTTGCTTGGGTTCCTGCGCTTGCCTCTCGCCATCAGATTATCTCTAGTGTTACTTTGTTCTGCTATTTCTGACAGTGGCTAGACTGTCCTATAAGCCTGTGTGTCAGGAGTGCTGTAGACCTGTTTTCCTCTCTTTCAGTCAGTTATGGGGACAGAGTGTTCTGCTTTCGGGCGTGTAGTTTTTCCTCTCTACAGGTCTTCAGCTGTTCCTGTGGGCCTGTGTCTTGAGTTCACCAGGCAGCTTTCTTGCAGCAGAAAATTTGGTCTTACCTGTGGTCCCGAGGCTCAGGTTTGCTCGTGGGGTGCTGTCCAGGGGCTCTCTGCAGCGGCAGCAACCAGGAAGACCTGTGCCGCCCCTTCCGGGAGCTTCAGTGCACCAGGGTTCCAGATGGTCTTTGGCTTTTTCCTCTGGCGTCCGAGATGTGTGTGCAGGGAGCAGTCTCTTCTGGTTTCCCAGGCCTGTCTGCCTCCCTGAAGGTTTAGCTCTCCCTCCCACGGGATTTGGGTGCAGAGAACTGTTTATCCGGTCTGTTTCATTCAGGGTCCGGCGGTGTCTCTGGCTGGGGTCCTGCCGCTCCTGGGCCCTCCCCCACGGGAGCCCAGAGGCCTTATACAGTTTCCTCTTGGGCCAGGGATGTGGGCAGGGGTGAGCAGTGTTGGTGGTCTCTTCCGCTCTGCAGCCTCAGGAGTGCCCACCTGACCAGGCGGTTGGGTCTCTCTCTCCTTATTATTTTATTCCCATACAAAGTTCGCTTCTGTGTGGGCAGCAGCTGCCATTTCCTCCAAGTCGCGTATAGCAGCTGGGTACATGTAGGTGTTTAATAAATATTTGACGGAACGAACGGCATTCTGGTTCCCTTGACTCTCCCACCAGCCTTGCCAGGTAAATGCTACTGGGAAGATGTGGGTTTGAGCGTAGCTTTTGTCACATGTCAGCAGGAAGAGTCTTAGGCGAGCCACCTAAAGCAACCCAAGCACCAATTTCTCAACTGAAAACGGGAAACTCAGATAAAGTGCAAGGAGCTCTTTGTCCAAAAGGGAGAGAGCAATAATGCTTCAGGGCGAGTGGGTGAACCACCTGACCACACCATTTCCATCTCCTGGCTACTGAGAGAACATGGAAGCTAGAGACCTTGGTACTTAAATCTGTTTTCCTTTTTTTTTCTTTTTCCTTCTTCTTTCTGGAGACTCAAGAGGACTACCATTTCAACTGTCTCAGTTATATGAGGCCAAGTGGCAATTTCTGAGCCAATGAGATTTGGGGAGGGGGAGAATGTTTCCTAAGTCTTTATGGACTTAGGACCCTGCTCGGGTCCAGCTCTAATATGTTAGTCCTAGTATGTGTTCTCCTTGAGCTAACACAGCATTTTCACCCAAACAATAACAAACACTTTGTTTCTCCACCCCCCACCCCCTTGGATTCCTGTGAATTTGTGGAGGCAAGCAAGAAGGCAGGCAGGCAGAGCACAGGAGGGATAGCTTGGGTGCTGGGGCAGCATGAAGGATAAACGGTTGCATCTCAAGCATGGTTTTCTCAAGCATGGTTTCCTCGGTAGGAGGCAGCCCCAGACACTGTATCTACTGCGGGTTCCAAATGGTGGAGAGTGAGACAGGACATAGCGAAGAGTCTTCACAGTCAAAATTCTGAAAACACCACAGACAGCATCAACACAAAGTTCTGCAGGCCAGAGGCCTGCTTAGCTCTATTCCCAAGTGCTTCTTAAATCTCCTAGATGTTAAGCTTGCCGGATATGCCTCCTGAGAAACCTCCCACATTACAGCAAAACAGTGACAGCCCAGATGTCCCATTATATGCCCAGGGATGGCTGAATAAATGAAGACCCAGGGTACAGGGTGATATACAGTGACCTTCTTAGTCGTCCACGACAGACAAGCAATACAAAAGAGCATGAATGAGATGCAGCTTTTTAAAGGTTACACGGACTGCATGGGGGCCTGTGTGGGTGCACATGTGTGGAGGTCAGAGGACAACTTTCAGGGGTCAGTTCTCTTCTTCCACCATATGGATATAACGGGTCCTGGTTGTAAGAACCTTGATCTGCTGAACTGCTTTGCCAGTCAGAGAAACAGCTTTTTGATGCGATATCAGATGTTTTAAGTTCATAGAACTTCACATATATATATATATATATGAATATATATGTATATATGTATATATAGATATAATACATATATATCTACTCACAATATATGAACGTTAATATCCTACCACTAACCCTACCATGTATCAGGCTTTACCAACATCAATGCATTCTGTTAGCTATGTGACTTTTTCCCCCATATCCCATAGCAGTCTATAAGTTATCATTACAGGACTAGGCATTGTGATTTCCTTCTAGGATCCCACCATCCAACAGTCTACATTGTGTACGAATAAATTATTCTTTTCTTCTGTAAGAGCACCGTTAAAAATGGTCGATGAAATGTTCTTTCTTGCATGCAATTTCTGTACAAAGTTAGTTTTTGCTTCATATAACTGACATTTTTTTCATGCATCAGCAAATGTAGTATTTCACACCTCAACTCTTCTTTTCCTTTTTTTGAAGTATCTCTTAACGCCTCACCTCTTCTATTTTTCCATTAAATACATCTTGGAAATTTTTATGTGCAAGTTAACTTTCTGTAGCCTATGGTTACTTCCCAGGTCTTGGGAGCAAGATCTTGATTTTAACTAATTTCTTCTCTCTTAGTCCTGGGTTCTTTGTTATAAGAAGTGTTGTTGAAGTTCTTCTATCCTACCATCCCTTTCCTCCAATATGAGCATTCTGTGCCTCCTAACCTCATTTTATGTTAGGCTAAGCTGCTCTCCTAACCCTTCTCTCATGAAAGAATGACTTTTAGGATTCAACAATTAGGAGATACAATTTAATGAAACAATGCATCTTCTGGCCTCAGGAATTGACTAGCTTAGGTTCAAATTTTGGCTCTCTTATCACTTGGTTATGAACCCCTGAGGAGCTGCTGTTTGATCTCATCTGTAAAATATGGATAGTAGGTTATCTGACGCTAAAGAACCAGTTTTTAAATGTAAGAGAACTTATGACTCTAAGTTTGGCCTTAGATACATCATAAGCATGCAATAAATTATACTGATATCACATTCAAGCCAGAGAGAACATAGGGTCAGAAGACCAGCTCCCTTGTCCCCATCTACTGTTTCTAGAAAAGAAGACACCTTGGGAAGGAAAGACGAAGTGATCACATCTGCATGTTCCACAGGACAAAGGTGTTCTATTAAGGCCAAGAGGAGAGAGGGGGATGCCTCCTGGTAACAAGAGCAAAGAGTTTCCTTAATGAGGCATAAAACACCTCGAGATTAGAAACTATTTAAACAGTAAAGGGCAATGTATAGTTTGCAGAGGATTTTGTTGAGTGCCAGGGACATAACCCTGAGGCCGGAGTACAAAGCCCATCTCAAAGGTTGGATTGGGGCTGGGAATGTGATGCTGAGTTTTAATTCAGCAAAGTGACATTTTGATGATGCTTCCCTGGGAACTGTCCTATTCCACCATGGTAGAAAGGCACTCCAGGGCAAAGCCAGACAAAACACTCTCATTGGCTCTCTTTAGTGTTGGTGAATAATGGGATAGGAGGAGGTGGCTACTGTGGGCAATGGTGGAGCAATCCCCCTAAAGAAAACTGGTGGCAGTAACGGCCAGGAATATGTAATGTGATGTAGATAAAGCCAAGTGAAGAACACTCAACCAGCGTAAAAAAGACCCTAGGTTAAATCCTCTGCTACACACACACACACACACACACACACACACACACACACACACACCCCGAGGTTGAGTATGGCCAGAGAAAATGGACTGTATTGGCCGACTGTGGAACGTGGTACGTTATTTTGAGGAGGATGATGATGGTCTAGGGCTGGTCCTGGTGTTCACTCCTAAGAAGTAAGGAATGTTGGGTGAGGGGTAGATTGATAGTTCATTACATTAAGAAGAAACTGGGCATGTAGTGTGGATTGGAGGCTCATTGGGAAGTGAGGTCCCTTTCTGGAAAGAAAGGCATATGCAGCAAGCCGAGTAAGCAGTATGAGACAGGAGAGTGGCTTTGAGTGCAGTTCTGGAGACTCTTTGCTGACTTTGGATACCAGCGGTACCATTTACCAGCTGCTCTCCTCAGACCACCTGCTGCACCTCAGGGTGTTTCCTCCACAATGAGATAGGCACAGGCGTCCTTCCCACCCCCTCATGAATACAGAGTGTGGCTTCTGTTTCCTTCCATAAGGTATTTCTGCCACTAAGCGTTCCCATCCAATTCCTTGGGTGCTCCTCCTCCATTTTGAAAGCATCAGCGGCTTGGGAAACATTGAGGATTTGGGGAAAATGGGTCCTTCCCTCCTACCTGAGGTTTAATTTCATGTGCTCTCCGAAACACATGGGTGAGCTGCGGGAGCCAGGGACAGCTTTTGTGCTTTATGACCAAGCACTGAATGTTGAAGGAGATTCAGCGTGCTTTCCGACACCCTCTCTAGAACAACATGACTGCGTGTACTTAAAACCCTATCCACTGCTTTTCCATACGCTGGCCATGAATCTTTCCCCCCACTGAAAGCCCTGCCTGGAAGAGAGGGTCTCATTGTTTAAACACCACCGAGCCAGGAGTCCAGTAGCCAAGGGAGTGAAAGAGCTGGAGGGGGATTTCTGGAGACAAAGGAGGAAGTCCCATTCCATCTATCTTGAGAATGCAGGGCACACAGAAAGAGCATTCAGTGTCCCTTGGCATAAAAAAACGACAGAGCGTTTCTGCTGCAGAGACCCAATAGGCTTTATTACCCATTTAACAAAGCATTTCTTGATCTCTAGACTTTTCTCTCAAGCTATTAATAAGAGAGTCGATGCAATTGTTTTTGTAACTAAGCTTGGAGAGTCACATGAAACTTTTTTTTTTCAAGAGGGGTTTGTGTTTAAATGTTCTTTCTTTGGTCATAATTATCTGTTTAAAGAAGAGACTCTTTCCAGGTCATACATGGAGGGAGAGTGTCCTCACACAGGCACACTGTAAGAGGTGTGAAATACAGCTACAATGTCTGGGCAGAAAACAAAACAATGCTTGTAACCCTAACCCTGACTAAAGTCAAAGTGATAGAGAAATTGTAGTTATAAGAGTCATTGGATTAGGGTGGTACTGGGGAGGGCTATGAAGTTTGCCTTTGGTTTTTAACATAGGCTTATTTTGAGACAGAGTCTCATTTATCCAAGGGTGGCTTCAAACTTGCTGATGTAGCCAAGGATAGTCTTGAACTTGCAACCCCCTACCACCACTTCTTGATTTTTGAGTGCTGGGATTACAGCATGCACTACCATACCTTTTGTTTTCTTGAGTTTTTGACTGTGTGTGTGTGTGTGTGTGTGTGTGTGTGTGTGTGTGTGTGTGTATGTATGTGTATGTGTGTGCGTGCGCTCATGCATGCACACACATGAATGCCAGATGTGTGCAGGAGTCCATAGAAGAGGGCACCGAATCCATTAGTGATGGAGTTACAGACCATTGTGAGATGCCCAATGTGGGGGCTAGGAACTGAATTTGGGTCCTAGGGAAGAGCAGCAAGCACTCTTTGTAAAAACTGAATTCTCTCTCCACTCTGTTTCCTGAGTTTAGCTTTGGAATACTTCTCAGAAAACCTGACCACATCCATGCACCTAACC